>NC_137789.1:18840783-18943903 GCF_963383645.1 Muscardinus avellanarius | reverse complement strand
GCCCCTAGTTTCAGCCACTAGCAACATTTCCTTCAAGGGACAGATTTGGCTTCTGCCCAGCCAGCTCTGACTTGGAAGAGGCCAACTGATGTCTTACTGGCTGTGTGGCAAGTCACATGGCTGCTGATTGGAAATACGGGCTCCAGGCCCCGCGCCCAGGATGTTTGGGTCTGGACCGAGGCTCAGAAACTGGAATTTCCACAAAGCAGCCCAGGTGGTATATGATGGTTTGGGAATCACGTGGTAGGTTCACCCCAAAAATTCAAATTTAGATTTAAGGCAGGGTGGGGAGAAATCAGAAAACTTCAAAATTAATTTGGGGTCACCAGTGACCCTCCTGAAACAATTCCTATTGAGCTGATGAGAAAAAAAAAATGGCGGCAAAGACAGAAACAGATGAGAAAGGAGCTGGGAATCTGGAGCTTCGAGCAAAACCCAGGACCCCTGCTTTCCAATATCACATCCTCCCTGCCCCACTCCAACCACCTCCTCCCTCAATATACCTTCCTGCAAGAATCCCTTCCCAGGAGGGAGAAACTTGTGGTTTTAGAACACAAAGGAACAATCCCCCTCCCCTCCGAAAAGATCTAACCCCCTGCGCTGGACTGAGGCAGAACCTGCTAACAGCTCTGTCAGAAAACCCTACAAAGCTGAAAAGCATCCTTTTGGTTTTGATGTCTTGGCGAGAGGCTTCCTTTGAAAGCCTAAAGACAGCCCTGTTATTTCCCCTGACAGCCCCAGCAGAAAGCTCTGAAATGAGCAGCAGCGTCCTGTCAAAGCCCAAGGTGCATTTTCTGAACACCAGCAGCAGGAGCGGAGCCGCCTGAGCTCCTGTACCCCAGCAGTACCCCAGCATCGCAGCTCCGGCACTTCCCGGTCCCTCCCCTTCCAGGCTGGGAGCCGCAGCCACAGGGGATGACAGGCCACTTGTGGGGAAAGGTCAGGAAATCCCACCACCCTGGCGGTGGGAGGCGGGGAGGTGGGGAGGAGAAAGGGCCCAGGATGGCCATGGGAGAGGGCTGACTCAGGAGCCTTAGAGCCATGCTACTCAAAGCAGGGCCTGGCCAGGCGAGGGGCACATGCCTGCCGTCCCAGCAACTCAGGAGGCTGAGGTAGGAGGATTGCAAGTTCAAAATCAGCCTGGGCAACTTAGCAAGACCTGTCTCAGAATTTTATTTTATTTTTTTATTTTTTGTGGGTTTGGGGATGGAACCCAGAGGCATTTGACCTCCAACCCCTGCTCCTTTTTTTATTCTTTTATGTTTTTGAAACAGGGTCTCACTAAGCTGCAGAGGGTCTCACTAAGTAGCTGAGGCTGTCCGCGAACCACGGTCCTCTGGTCTCAGCCTCCCGAATGCTGGGATTACAAGCGTGCGCCACCACGCCCGGTTTCAGAATTTTAAAAGAAAACAGCTGGATCTGCCTTAGCAGCCACATCCTCCCCTGGGAGCCTGCAACAGGTGCGGAATCACGGACTCTGCTCCAGACATGCTGGCCGGAATCTGTACTTTAACAAGATGCCCAGGTGGTGTATCGTCACAGAGTTTTTATCTCGGCTCTACTGCTCTGGGCTCCTTAACCTCTCTGAGGCTCAGTGTCCAACACAGGGCTTTGAAAATTGAAACTTAACACTTGGCCTATGCTAAGCCTCCAGCAAATGTTAGCTGCCATTACTGGGAACGTGGTTAAGGAAGAATCAGTGTGGCCACATTTAAACCCAAATCACCCAGCCATTCTTGGGGAGCAGGGAAGGAAGACTAAACTGAATGGGAGAAAGCTCCAGGTAAAAAGTGTGGCGCTCCCAACCTCTACCTGAAGGAGGAACTTGGAGGCTGGAGCGAAGGGCTTCTCCCACAGCCCAGGTCTTGACGGTGGGCAATGTAGACTCAGTTGAGATGACTATTCGTTTTCTGGATTCAAGGGCTCCTACCTTCACAGATGTGCCTCCCTTCTGCCATTGCTACCCTCTACCCCAACTTGTCTCTGAGACCCTGCTGCTTCCCTGGGCCTGCCAGGAAGGCTCAGACCCGCCACCGCCCGCAGAGCGGACTCCCAGCGCCTCTTACCCTGGGCTGACTCCTCTGCCTCTTCCGCTGCTCCTGCCCACACTTCATTTCCTTACCTGCCCTTGGCATCTGCTCTGCCGAGGAAGACAGCCCTCCGGAAGGGCCACAGTCCACCTAGAAGCAGCCCTCCACCTCCATCTTTAAGGTTGGTGCAGCTGAGCCTGCGCCCAGTTAAAACCCACTGGGGAGTTGGCCCCAGGCGAGACCCGCAACTCAAAGCCGGCTTACCAGGACACTCGCCCCCCCATGAACGAAGGGATCGATTGGGACTTAGTCTTAATATGCATTTTATTCTTCCTTTCTTTCTTTCTGTTTTGTTTTTTTCAACTTCAACCAGTGCATATGAGAACTTGAAGGCTTTGCTCAAAGCAAGCCTTTGTGTTGCCAAGTGCGGTGGCGCACAACCGTAATCTCAGTGATGTAGGAGGCTGAGGCGGGGGGTGATAAGTTCCAACCCAGCCTGAGCAACTCAGTGAGACCCTGTCTCAAAATGAAAAAGTAAGCGGGGCGTGGTGGCGCACACTTGTAATCCCAGCATTCGGGAGGCTGAGACAGGAAGATCAGGGTTTGCAACCAGCCTCAGCTCCTTAAGGAGGCCCTTTGCAACTTAGTGAGAACCTGTTTCAAAATAAAGAATAAAAAATTGGCCTGGGGCCAGGCGTGGTGTTGCACGCTTGTAATCCCAGCATTTGGGAGGCTGAGACAGGAGGATCGCAGGTTTGCAGCCAGCCTCAGCTACTACTTACTGAGGCCCTTTGCAACTCAGTGAGACCCTGTTTCAAAATTTAAAAAAATTAAAAAATAGAGCTGGGGATGTAGCTTGGAGGTAGAATATGCTTGAGTTCCATCCCCAATACACACACACACACACACACACACACACACACACACACACAAATGGGCCTGGGGGTGTAGCTCTGAGGTAGAATGCCCTGGGTTCAATCCCCAGCTCCACAAAAGAAAGGGCGGGGTGGGAGGAGGGAGAGAGAGAGAGAGAGAGAAAGAAATTTAAAGGTTGGGGAAAATCCTTAGTAATACACACACACACACACACACACGCGCACACACACACACACACACACACACACACACACACACAATCATGGAGCTGGACCTGACCTTACTGATGATGTGCCAGCTTTCAGATGCCAGCATGCTGAGCTCTGCAGATACCTGGTCCCTGTCGGGCCAGGATTATCTCCCAAAGGCAGGGTATCTTGCACCTCTGCCCTAGAGATGAATCCTTCAAAGGCTCCACATTTTCTGAGGCTCCTCCAATTTCATTCTTTCTTTCCTTCCCTTTACTTTTTCTTTAAACCACCTCAGTTTGTGTCCCTGGTTGCTGAGTGAGTTCTGAGAGATACTTTTTATTTTGAAACTGTTTTTGGAAAACTGAGAGGCTTCCACACTCTTTCTCCACAATTTGCCTTATCTCTTGGGCTCACTTGTCGACCGATGTCAATCATTCAGATAAGGGAAGTTTCCATAGGAAAAAAAGTATTTTTCTCCCCAACATCCAACTTCTGCCTGGAGTCTCCATTCTGCAGGAAGAAAGTTTCCTTTTGAGCCTTCTATTTTGAAAATGGTAACTCGAGCACCCCAAAGTCCCTTGGGGTGCAAATTTAGGCCCATTCTGCTGTGTCAGCAATACCCCAGACATAACCTCCCCTGATAGTGTTCCTCCATCATATTACCCCAGCACACATGCACACGGCCACAGGCACACACGTGTTCAAACACGGTACTGAACATTCACAAATGGCTTTACCGTACCTAAGCACTCTGTGTGAGTGAAAGGTAGCCTCCCCACAGGAGAGTGACTATGTAGAAAGTATTCATTTATTTTTATTTTAATTGGCGCACAAGAGTCTCACACGTCATAATGTAGACCGTGTTGACGATGGCAGACATCATTCACACGGTACTTGGTGCCCTCTGCGGCCTCCCCATTTCCCTCCCTCCCAATACCGAGTGTCCAGATTGGCAATGGTAAATTCACACGTACACACAGTGACTATGTAGGTAGTATTTATACAGCACAGGGCGAGCCCACAGTGGCTCAGGCACCGCTCTAGGCTCTGGAGAAGCTGCAATGGAGGGTTCCTGCCCTCAAGGAGATTCTACTCTGGAAGAGTACTGTCCCCTACCACTTCCCACACAACTACAGAAACGTCCCGGCAGTGCCTCTAGCCACACGTGGCTGCTGAGCACCCGAAATGCAGCTAGCATGACCCAGGAGCTGACCTCTCAAGTTTACTTTGTTTTAATTAAATTAAAAGAACCACCTGTGGCGAGTGGCTACCCTAGGGCGCGGCACAGTTTTGCAAAGAGAGACAAACACAGGCCTCCCTGAAGCAACACACAGAGCAGTATGTTAGCGACTGGAGAGCTCTTAGAGAAGTAAAACGGAGTAAGGACATGCGGAGGGGTATCCAGGGGCTGAGAGAGAAGGCCCGTGGGAGGGGCTCTGTGGCCAGAACACAGAGGCCCATATGGAAGCCGAGGAGGGAGCTGCGGTAAGAATCTGGGCTGGCGACGATGGTGGCTCAGCCAAGGGGCCAGAGGTGGGAAGGGCAAGAAGGAGTCCAACGCGAGGTTCATTATGAGGCCGGAGGCGACAGGGCTGCTCGTGGACTGATCACGTGGGGTGAGGTGGAGGCTTTGGCCCCGAGTGAGCCATGCAGAACCGTTGATAGAAATGAGCTCTCAGGGGTGGAGCATGTTTGAGAGGGAAAACTGAAAGTTTAAAGTTCATGGAGAGCTGGGCATGGTGGCACATGCTTGTAATCCCCGCACTTGGGAGGCAGAGACAGGAGGATTGCGCAGGTTCAAGGCCAGCCACGCGGGCTTAAGAGACCCTGTTTCCAAATAAAAAGTATAAAATAGGTTCGGGAGTGTGGCCCAGAGGTAGAAGGGCTTCCAGGAACCCCAGTACCACCAAAAAACAAAAGAGGTTCATTGAGAGACCGAGGCTGCAAGTGTCAGTTTCAGCAGAGTCAACAAAAGCATGGTGGCCCTCTGCTCTGTTTCCTTGTCTCCTCTCCTCACCACCACCCCAAGTGACCCTCACCCACTGCTGGTGTTGCCCAGGCTGAAAACACCAGTGTTTGCATCTTAGAGGGGCCTGTTCTGATCTCACAAAGGGGGTACCCCTCTCCTGAGTCCTGTTTTGGTTTGTCACCTGAGCCCCTGAGCAGGAAGAGGTGGGCTTAGAGTCCCAACGAGCAGCTTTTGGAAGTAGGTTCTTCAGCTAGCGTGGTGGCACATGCCTGTATTCTCAGTACTTGGGAGGTCGAGATAGGAGGATCAAAGTTTCGAAGCCAGCCTCAGCAACTTAGCTAGGCTTTCAGCAACCTAGAAAGACCCTATTTCCAAATTAAAAAAATAAAGGTGTAGCTCAGAGGTAGAATGCCTCCAGGTTCAATTCCTAGAAAAAAAAAAATGAAGAAGAAAGAGTGAAAGGAGGGAAGGAAAGGGGCGGGGGGGGGGAGGAGCATGCTCCTCACTTGTGCCCTTGATCCATGTCTTCAGTGGTACCCAAACCCAGGCCAGTGGGAGGAGTGAGAGGTACTATAGCATCTCCTGTCTCCCTTCTTCCTCCCAAGGCCACGTATCCCTGTTTCAAAACGCTCTTCCTCTTTAGTTTCTCTCATATCCACCTATGCAGAAGGATGCTCAAAATGACCCAGCCCATCAGTTCCCCAGTTCTGTTAATATACCCACTTCCTAATAAGCAAATTGTGTCTGTATTCTCAAATTAGTATTTGTTTAATGGTGTTCCAATCAAAATTCTAATAGGATCTTATTTTGCAGTTGATTCTGGTTTATGAGACTAGATGATCAAAATAACCAAGAAGTGTCTCTTAAAAGGAGATTAGAAAGGAGGAACTAACTCTACCAGATATCAAGATGTACCCTAAATATACAAAAAAAATTTTTTTTCAGAGCAAGGCATAAATGCAGGTGTCTGTAGCTAGATCAGATGCACAGATTTGGCACCAATACATGCTACCGAGATAATTGGGAACTCTCGAGAAAAATTGGTACAGCTGTCTTACAGCGTAACCCAATATAAATTTAATATTGACGAGATTAATGGGGAAAAAAAGAAGTTGCGATGCTCTTAAGAAAACATAGATTAACATGTCTCAGCCGTAAAGACGAGGAATCAATCTCTAAACACAAAAAAACCACAGTGAATGAAAATACAAGAGAAAAAAGTGATACATTTGGTACATACAAGTTAAAATTTGTACACGTTAAACATATAAAAATATCCTGTGGGGAAGCTTAAAGGCAGGTTTTAGCGATAGACTAGAAAAATTTTGCAATAGATATAGTAAAGTGTCAATACTCTTTATTTAGAAATAACTCTCACAAATTAATTATAAAACCACTGAACACAACAATATAAATGTGGTATAGATCTTTCACAAAAGAAAGAATATAAATGGAACATAAACCTTTGAAAACAATTTAACTTTACTAGCAGTTAAGAAAAGCATATTGGGAGCCGGGCATGGTGGCGCACGCTTGTAATCCCCGCACTTGGGAAGCTGAGACAGGAGGATCGCACAGGTTCAGCTACTTAGTGAGGCTCTCAGCAACTTAGTGAGACCCTGTTTCCAAATAAAATATAAAATAGGTCTGGGAGTGTAGCCCGGAGGTAGAAGGCCCCTGTGCTCCACCTCCAGTACCACAAAAAAGAAAAGAAAAGAAAAGCATATCGAAAGAGTCCTCCCCTAACTAGTTGGCAAAGCTTTTTAGTGGTGATGTTTTATGTTGGTTGGGTAGGGAGCTGGGGCCTCTCAGATGCTGCCAAAAGAAAGGCCAGTTGAGGCAAAAGTTTTGACCATATGAATTGAGAGAACCATTTCTAGGCCTTTTTCCAAAGGCACTTATCAGAAACAGGAACTAAGGGTGGTCACTGCAATTTTGTTAATAAAAGGCAACAATTGGAAATAAACATCTAACAAAAGTTGAATGGCTGAATATATTATGCATGGTATATTCCTACAGTATAATAACAGGTAACCATTTTTAGCTCGTCATTTTGCTCAATATTTATGAAAATGGGGACTTTTGAAGATAAATTAAAAAGAAAACAATATAGCTTGTAATCCCAGCATTTGGGAGGCTGAGACAGGAGGATCGTGGTTCAAGGATCCTCCTCAGCTACTTAATGAGGCCCTTTGCAACTCAGTGAGACCCTATTTCAAAATAAAAAATAAAAATAGGGCTGAGGGTGTGGCTCAGAGATAGAATGCCCCAGGTTCTATTCCCAGTGCTGCAAAACAAAAAAAAAATATATATTTGGGGGGATTGTTTTTATTTTCCTGTATATTTTTCTGCACTTTCTGGATTTTTTTATGCTGAATTTGCTTTTATGACAAGAAGCTACATGTTCATGTTCCTTTCCTAATGCCCACAGAAACCCACTTGCTGGCCCCACACAAGTGTCTTGCTTCTGATGTGCCATAGATAAAAAGCAGCTTGTAAGCCCAGCAACGATTTTCCACCTGCAGCTCCCTTCACCACCCGCCTCACCACTTCAGATCTTAGTACCTATGTTCCTTTTCTGCATCTTTTTACTCTAAACATGAAGTGGTGATCCCCATCCTTGTTTGCTGGCCATGGGCCTGTTTCCACTTTCTCCCCACAGAAGGGAAGAGAAGAATATGACCTTTCATGTTGATAAGCAACCACTCTCCACGCAACCTGTGTTTGATTTGGGTACCAGTTGGGGTGCGTCATGGGAACAGCTCAAAAAGAGTTGCATTGTGAAGAGACGCTGACCCTGTCTTTGTTCTTGTCCTGCAGATATGACTCTACCTGGTGTGTTTAGCGAGTGGTGCAATTACGATTTTCTGTGCTGAAATCGTTGTGAAAACTCAAAACACAGGAGACTAGCATTCACGGGAAGCCAAAGCCATTTGAGGGGGAATAAAGCCAAAAGCCTTTTATCTTATCTGTTTCAAGAATTTTACTGCCCTCTTCCCAGTCCCTTCCAAAAAGAAGCCATTGCACACCGCCGGCCAGTATGGCAAGCAAAAGAAAATCTACAACTCCATGCATGGTCCGGACGTCACAAGTGGTGGAACAAGATGCGCCCGAGGAGGGAGACCGGGCCAAAGAAAAGAGAATGGGGATGTCCCAGTCCGATGTGGCCAAGGACAGGTCGGCAGCAGAACCTGAAAACTCTTCCAAAGAAAATGAAGTGATAGAAGTGAAATCTACAGGGGAAAACCAATCCAAAAGACTCCAAGGTGGTTACGAGTGCAAATACTGCCCCTACTCCACACAAAACCTGAACGAGTTCACGGAACACGTGGACCTGCAGCACCCCAACGTCATCCTCAACCCCCTCTACGTGTGTGCCGAATGTAACTTCACAACCAAAAAGTACGACTCCCTGTCTGACCACAACTCCAAGTTCCATCCCGGGGAGGCCAACTTCAAGCTGAAGTTGATCAAGCGCAATAATCAGACCATCTTGGAGCAGTCCATTGAAGGCGCCAACCATGTTGTGACCATCACCCCTGGTGGCCCGGGAAGTGGTGACAACGATCCTGGGATCTCGGTGAATAGAACTCCCATGACGAAGACAGGAAAACTGAAAGCAGACGCTAAGAAGGTGTCTAAGAAGCCTGAGGAGGCCACCCCTGAAAACCACGTGGAAGGGACTGTCCGCCTGGTGACAGACACAGCTGAGATCCTCTCGAGACTAGGAGGCGTGGAGCTCCTCCAAGACAACCTGGGACACGTCATGCCTTCTGTACAGCTGCCACCAAATATCAACCTTGTCCCCAAGGTCCCTGTCCCGCTGAACACTACCAAATACAACTCCGCCCTGGACACAAACGCCACCATGATCAACTCCTTCAACAAGTTCCCTTACCCCACCCAGGCCGAGTTGTCTTGGCTGACAGCTGCCTCCAAACACCCAGAGGAACACATCAGGATCTGGTTCGCCACCCAGCGCTTAAAACACGGCATCAGCTGGTCCCCGGAGGAGGTAGAGGAAGCCCGGAAAAAGATGTTCAATGGCACCATCCAGTCAGTACCCCCCACGATCACTGTGCTGCCTGCCCAGCTGGCCCCCACAAAGATGCCGCAGCCCATCCTCCAGACAGCCCTGCCCTGCCAGATCCTTGGCCCGACCAGCCTGGTGCTGACCCAGGTGACCAGCGGATCAACCACCGTCTCCTGCTCCCCCATCACACTTGCTGTGGCTGGGGTGACCAACCACGGCCAGAAGAGACCCTCGGTGGCTTCCCAAGCTGCCCCTGAGCCCAAGCGTCCGCACATCGCCCAGGTGCCAGAGCCCCCGCCCAAGGTGGCCAACCCCCCACCGACCCCCGCGAGCGACCGCAAGAAGACCAAGCTGCAGATCGCACACCTCAAGGCTAGCTTCCTCCAGAGCCAGTTCCCCGACGATGCCGAGGTCTACCGGCTCATCGAGGTTACCGGCCTGGCCAGGAGCGAGATCAAGAAATGGTTCAGTGACCACCGGTATCGGTGTCAGAGAGGCATCGTCCACATCACCAGCGAATCCCTTGCCAAAGAGCAGATGGCCATAGCCACCTCCCAACAGGGTCGCACGTACCACGCCTACCCGGACTTTGCCCCCCAGAAGTTCAAAGAGAAAACACAGGGTCAGGTGAAAGTTCTGGAAGACAGCTTTTTGAAAAGCTCTTTTCCTACCCAAGCAGAGCTGGATCGGCTAAGGGTGGAGACCAAGCTGAGCAGGAGAGAGATCGACTCCTGGTTCTCGGAGAGGCGGAAGCTTCGAGACAGCATGGAGCAGGCTGTCTTGGATTCTATGGGGTCTGGCAAAAAAGGCCTGGATGTGGCGGCCCCCAACGGCTCTCTGTCTCCACTTGACCAGCTGGCAGGGGCCCAGTTAGCCAGTTCTCTGCCCAGCCCCTCACCAGCAATTACACAAAACCAAGAACAGGTCCATCTCCTGAGAAGCACATTTGTAAAAACCCAGTGGCCTACCCCTCAGGAGTACGACCAGTTAGCGGCCAAGACTGGCCTGGTCCGAACTGAGATCGTGCGTTGGTTCAAGGAGAACAGATGCTTGCTCAAAACTGGGACTTTGAAGTGGATGGAGCAGTACCAGCACCAGCCAGTGTCCGACGATCTCGGATACGATGCCGTCTCCAGGAAAGCAACAAAACCGGTGGCCGAGAGCCCAAAGAACGGCAGTGAGGTGGCTCAGCAGTATTACAAGGACCCCAAAACCCTTTGCGAAGAGGACTTGGAGAAGTTGGTCCCCAGAGCGAAGGTGGCCAAGGAGCAAGCGAAAGACTGTTTACCGGCCAAGCCTTCCGAGGCTACCTTGGACAGTGGCCGTGAGGGCAGGGGCAGTGACCAGAATGTGGAGTCCAGCGTCGTGGACTACGTGGAGGTGACGGTCGGAGAGGACGATGCCATCTCAGACAAGTCGGATAGCTGGAGTCAGACTCCAGCCGAAGGCGCCGCGGAGATGGCCGACTCCGACTCCGACAGTGCCCCCACCGAAGCTGGCCAGTCCTAGACAGGTAACGCCACCTGCTTGCTGGGGGACCCGAGAATGCTGGTCCCAATTCTTCTTATTGGCAGGGTTAACACAGGGAGCAGGTCGAGATGTTGACTCAGACAATGGATTAGATGATGGGTTCTCTTTGTTTTATGTGTTGATGTGTTGAGTGTCTGTATGCGTGGTACTGGAGGTTGAACCCAGGGAAATTCTACCTCCAAGCCAACCCCCCAGCTCTATTTAATTTTTTATTTTGTATTTATTGATTTATTGATTTTTTTATTTTTTGTGGTACTGGGGATTGAACCCAAGGGCATTCTACCTCCAAGCTCTACTCCCAGTCTTATTTTTAATTTTTATTTTGAAACAGGATCTCAGTAGGCTGATGAGAGTCTTACTACTTGCTGAGGCTGTCCTCGAACCTGTGATCATCTTGTCTCAGTCTCCCAAGTACTGGGATTATAAGTGTGCACCACTACGCACGCCCAGTTTTTTGTTCTGTTTTGTTTTGTTTTGAAATTGGTCTTGCTGGCCTCAAACCTAAAATCTTCCCGTCCCAGCCTTCCAAGTACTAGGTTTACAGGCATGTACCATCACGCCTGGCTTATTAATATATTTTTAATTGACAGAGGAAAGTATCTATACATACAGACAGTGATCATCTATATATTAAATATATCATTGACATGATATGCAACTTAAGAATCCCCTATGTGGAACATTTGCAAACGGATACATTTCAAAGTTTAGATCTTTTCAGATTTTGAAATATATAATCTTAGGGCTGGTACCCAACTCTAAAAACACAAAATGTATTTATGTTGCATATATGCCTTATACACGCAGACTGAAGGTGAATGGGGGGGAGAGCATACCGGGGATGAAACCAAGGGACCTTTTACCACCGGGCTACACCCCTAGCCATATTTAATTTTTTATTTGGAAACTGGGTCTCACTACATTGCTGAGGCTGGATGTGAACCTTTGATCCTCCTGTTTCAGCCTCCCAAGCACTCAGGTTATAGGCACAAGCCCCCACATCCAGCTCTGAAGGTGATTTTGTGCAATCTTTTTACTAATTTCGCACATTACAAAGTTTCATGGTGTAGAATTTCCCATTTGTGATGTCATGTCAGCTTTCCAAAAGTTTTCATTTTCGGAGCATTTTAGATTTTGAATGTTCCGATTGGGGCTGCTCAGCCTGTATTTATCATGTATACTTAGGATGTGCAACACGATGTTTCAAAATATGCATACGTGGTGAAATAACTCTGTGGAGCTCATTTACATATGCATTGCACTTATGTTTTAGTGATAGATGAATTCTTTCTCAAGGTTTCTCTAAAAAGGAGGAAACATAGGGGTTGGCACCTGTGTGTTCTTATTTGCAAGGGTGTACCTGGGCGTGGAGGGAGAGCCCTGCTGCCTGGATCCGATGGGACAGCAGCCCAGGGCACGAAGTCTTTCTCAAGTGTTTAGCCAGCACATCGTCCACATGGTTTGTGTTTGCTGCCATGAAAGACAAGCACAAAAAGGTTGTGTCTTTTCTCCTCCTTTTGGATCTTCTTGAGAGTATTTGTGTTTACTGAATCAGAGAGTAGAGGTTGTTCCTTCTCACCCGGAAGGTCGTGCGAGTGCTCCATATTTGCCTTGTTGTGGCAGAAGGGAGGTGCCACTCGGCTCGGGTCCCCATAAACCCCTTCAAATCTGTAAGAGACAGTGTAAATTTAGACCCAAGGAGCCACGGAAGCCAGGGAAGGGCGGTTACCATGGTTACTAATGGCCGTGTCCTGCACATAACAGGACAGGCCTCAGAAGCCCTTGGTGCGTGTGCTTCCCAGGAGGCCAGTGCAGACCGAGGCCCCCGCACTGGTCCGGGGTGAGCTGAGAAAAGGGGTGAAGGCAGGGCATGGAGGAGGGGCTCCCTTGCTGAAAGGTTGCAAAAGCAGTCTGGACCATGGAGGAAGATGCATAATTTGCCCAGATGGGCTTCTCTGGAGATCACTTTAGAGGTCACAGAAGGGACCTTCCCGGTTATCTTCTAAAATAACAAAATACAGATAAGAACCTCCAGAATGATTTATAAAGTCCTCCAGGGAGCCTGGAAGTTACCATGCCTCTGTGTTAATGAACATAGACATCTTTGGACGGCCACGTCCTCATTAACTCATTTATTCAGGAATACAATGAGGCACCTGGCAGATAAGCAAACTCCTCTAGCAACCCTGTTTCGGTCCATTATATGAGCTAGGAAAAGAGCAGGTCTCTTGGAGGAAGCACTCCTGTGTCTGGCTGAGGATGCAGCCCAGCGGGAAGGGAGGCAGTGATGGAGAAAAGCTAGTCAAGCACCAAGGTCGCCAGTGGCACCAGCCACCCGCCTCCTCTGGCTCACATGGTGTCTTCCTAGAAAACCCTACCAGGCTGGTCCACCTCACCCTCAGAGAAAGGAAGGAGCGGGTCTCTTCTGTGTCTCCTTGAAGGCTCCTAGCTCATCCTGTCTTCTAACCTGGATCCTCTCTGATCCGTAACATAGGTCTACACGCTGCCTTTTCCTCCCACGCTGGAGCAGACAATAGGGTTGAGTTGCACTTGACTGCGCTCAGAGCCCAGCGGCTGTGCTGGGCACCAGTGGACATGATGAGGAGTGATGGTTACAGTCCACAGTTGCCTGGAGCTCGGTTAAGCCAAAAAGGGAGGGAACTGCACTTGCCTTTGCTAGCCAGTACCAGGCGTGGTCTGATTGGGATGTGCCCAGCTGTGTGCAGGAGCTTTCGGGAAGATTATCCAGCTGGAAATCCCGGGGGAGAGGGACTTCCTGGAGGGAGGGATATGGACTCTGGGTCTAGCTCCTGAGGAGTTAGGCACGTTTACAGAGAAAGGAAAGAGCTGTTCAAGTAGAGAGAACAGCACTGGACAAGGTCCAGGGACGAGCAAAGGAGGGGTGCGGTTGAGGTTTAGCATAGCCAGGAAGTAGAGTTCAGGTTCAGTAAACGGTGGGAAGAGATGCACTCAAAACAAACCCAAAGGGTTTCCATATCAGGCAAAAGCTCTTCTGAGCCACTTGTGTTTCCTGGCGTTGAAGAGAAGGATGTGCAGGGGCCCGGGTGAGCCCAGATGGGGCTCCCTGATCTCCTCAGCTGTGTGAGCAGTTGTCTAGGGGTGGCAGTTCCCCAGAGGCCCCTGAGGCCACCTGTCAGCATCCGCCCCCTAAGCTGTACACCACTACCAGTTGAGAAGAGCCATCTGTGTGGGCCGTGAGCGTGCTTGGTGTCCCTGAGGCCCAGAGGGAGGGAAGGCTAGTTCCACAGAGGGAATCCGGGGATGGCTGACGGAGTTCAGAGGAGAAAAGCTGGGGATGCTGCCCTGGCCACGCATGGCCTCACTTCTCCCACAGAGGCAATGCTCTGTATATTTATTTATTTATTTTATTTATTTATTTATTTATTGGTGGTACCGGGGGTGGAACCCAGAGGTCTTCTATTTCCAGGCTATACTCCCAGACCCATTTTATATTTCATTTGGAAACAGGGTCTCACTAAGTTGCGGAGAGCCTCACTAAGTAGCTGAGGCTGGCTTTGAACCTGTGCGATCCTCCTGTCTTTAGCGCGGGGATTACAAGCATGCGCCACCACGCCCAGCATGCTCTGTATTTTTGTAAACCCAAACCCAGAGACTGGAAAAACTCACCCACATTCCCCTGCCAGCCCCTCAGGCAGACGCCAGGGCCCTGGCTCCTGCCATCTCTACCTCTATTTCTAACAAGCCGAAATGCCCCCATTTCTGTTGACCACCCTCCCACCCCAGGGGGGTGGGGAACAACCAGGGTTTTCCAAGTTGTTTTTGGAATGAACATCAGAAAATTCAGAGGCGTTGGAACTGGCCGCATTCCCTCAAATCTAGAAACATCCACGAACCCCAATTTATATGGGTGGTAAATTCCACAAGTAGGAGATGGAGAACATTCTTGAACTAGGTGTTGAATCTGTTCTACATCCGGCAACGCAGATACCCATCATGTCTTCATTTTATTGAGTGTTGTCTGCACTGGGGATGGCACCTGAAAACCCTCCAAAGTCCTAACTAGAGGTGCCTTTTTAAAATTTTTATTGGTGCATTGTAGTCATACATCTTAATGGGGTACAAGATGGTGGAGGCATACATACACATCACCTGATTAGCCCTTACCCAGTTCCTGTCCCCTCTCCCTCCTTCTCATATTTGGCTTAGATGTTTCAACTGAGAAGGGGGAAAATCTCCCAAATTACTTTGCAACCTTTTTTTTTTTTTTTCTTTGGTGGTGGTGGTACTAGGGATTCAACCCCAGGGGCATTCTACCTCTAAGCTACACCTCCAGCCTATTCTATTTTTACTTTGAAACAAGAGCATATTAAGTAGCTGAGGGCCTTGCTAGGTTGCTGAAGTTGACCTTGAACTCTCAGTCCTCCTGTCTGGGCCTCCCTTATTTAAACACATGTATTTAAAAAGCTTTAGGTATAATACACATAATAATTCTGAAACTAATTCATGGTCTTAACGTTATGAATGGTGTTATGCGATACACAAGACAGAGAGGGGTGGGTGACTTGGGCAGGCAACTGAGAAGGGCTCTGGGGCTGGTCCCCACGGCAGGAGCACAGCTCTTCCCGCCCTGCCCACCTTCAGCTTTGAGCTTTGCAAGGCCCATGACAGTGTGTGACAGTCCAGGCCCACCTTGGCCCTGTGGGTCTGAATAATTTTTGAGCCATCCCATCAAGAGACCTGTCCTAGTAAGAGGCTGAAAAATGACCTTTTTTCTTTCTCAGAAACGAGTCAACCAGCCGGGCATGGTGGCTTCACGCTTGTAATCCCAGCATTTAGGAGGCTGAGACAAGAGGAACACGGTTCGAGGACAGCCTCAGCTACTTAGTGAGGCCCTTTGCGACTCAATGAGACCCTGTTTCAAAATAAAGAATAAAAAATAGTGTTGGGGGTGTTGCTTGGAGGTAGAATGCTCCTGGGTTCCATTCCCAGTATGAAAGAAAGAAAGAAAGAAAGAAAGAAAGAAAGAAAGAAAGAAAGAAAGAAAGAAAGAAGAAAGAAATTGGAGGAGCTCACAGGGAAAGAGTGGCTTTTCCAATGCGTTGTCTAACTTAAAACCCATCCACCAACCCACATATGCAAGTTTCCTCATTTATTTTAAACAAAGGAAACTAAGGCTCAGAAAACTGAAGCAACTCGCCCAAGTTCACTCAGCCAGTGTCTAAATATGACTCAGAATCTCCAGCCACTACCTGCACCACCTCCAGATTTCTGACAGTAGTTTTTGACTCTTGATGATTAGGGATAGCTTCAGGGAAGACAAAAAAATTGGTAAAATGTCAAAAAGAAAGAAAAAAAAAACACCTATTCTTCATGGTTCAGCTTGCTTAAAATATTCAAGGCTGCTGAGTGTTGCATCCTGGCTATAATTTAAGATCCAGAATATGTATGCCCCACACTCCATTCATATTAACCATCCAGATACAAGTGAATCAAAGAGTGAGTGAGTGAGTGAATTCTTTAATTAATTAAAATCTTCTAATCCTCTGCTTCCCTGTCTCCCTCCCCCACCAGACCCTTGAAGGCAGGGACCTTTCTCATTCATCTCTGAATCTCCACGGCAAATTCAGAGCACGTGCCTGGTAATGGTTTGCTAGTCACACAGTGCCACAGACTGGGAAACTTTGGGCTCACAGTTCTGGAGGTTCAAGGCTGAGGAGCCACAGCTGGTGATGGCCTTCTTGTTGGCAGAGTACCACGGCAGTGTAGGGCATCATATGGCAGAGAGAGAGAGAGAGGAGAGCGGTGGGGGGAGAAAGAGAGAGAGAGAGGGAGGGGCGGTCTTCTGGTCTCTCCCCCTCTTTACAAAGCCACCAGTATTCAATCAAAGTACTCTACCCTGATTACTTTAATCACCTCCCAAGTCCCCCCTCTAAACATTAGAGTTGGATTAAGTGTGTGTGTGTGTGTGTGTGTTACTAGGGATCGAACCCAGGGGTATTCTACTCCATGGCCAGCCCTTTTTATTTTTTTGTTTTGAAACAGGATCTTTTAGGTTAACTGAGAGAATCACTCTGTTGCTGAGGCTGTCCTCGAACCTGTGATCCTCTCTCCCAGACCCCAGTGTTTCACCTTCTTCATACCTCACAATGAGGATCAGGCTCCAACATGCACTTCAAAGGGGCAAACCATATTCGAGACGTCACAACAGTTTATGGAGACAGCCTGAGCTTTAGCACAGGTGGTTGTTTTTCCGTTCTCTGGAATCTGGTGTTGTGGTCCCTTTGCTCCTCCCCAGTTTTCTCCCACACATTCATTCCCCCCAGTGTGCGAGCTCAAGAGAAGGGTCTGGTGGAGAATCTACACCAGATATTTTCTGGATGATGCTTCTCAGAGACTGCCCACCAGCTTGCTTCCCTCGTACCTAAAGGAGAATTAACTGTTACCGCTTCTGGTTGCCTAATTCGGGAGCTGCTCACCTTCAGAACTGTCCCTGTGCTTTGGGCAGCTGGCAGTAACCTAGCAACCATGAAGATAATCCAGCCCCCTCACTTTCCAGGGAAGGAGGTGGCCCCAAGGAGGTGAAGTAACCAGCCCAGAGACATTCCTAATAAGTGACTTGGTGCATTCAGCCACCGAGGATTTGTGGAATGCCTGCTGTGTGCCAGGCTCTGAAAGACAGTGGTGCCCAGTATGTCTCTGCCTTCACGGAGCCCGCGGTCAATTGGGAAATGAAGCTTTAATCAAACGAAAAGGAAAGTTACCACACTGGCATGTTTTTGGTAGCAAAGGTCCACGGTAGTGATACGAGTTAGAATAGGGGGATTGGACCTGATTGTTGAGGAAGCCTTCTCTGCAATGGATGAATTGAAATCTAAAGGTTAAGCCAATAGGTAGGAGTTGGCTTGGAAGCAGGGATGTGGGAAGAGCATTCCAGTCCAAAGAAACAGGATACTCAAACTTCCTAGGATGTGAGCTGGGTATAATGGCACATGCCTGCAATCCCACGAGGCATTGGGAGACTGAGACAGGAGGGTCACAAGTTCAAGACCAACCTCAGAAACTTAGCAAGGTCCTCAACAACTTAGCAAGACTCTCTTTTTTAAAAAACATTGTTTAAATTTTTTTTTAGACATGTAACATCCATTTGACTTATTTATCTTTATTTTTTTATGTGGATCGTATTGAAAATGGCATACATTCAGACTGACCCTCTTTTAAAATAATAAAAAGAGGGGTTGGAGATATAGCCTAGAGGTAGAATGCCTGTGTTCAATTTCCAGTACAAAAAGAAGGCCCTAGGACCAGCAGGGACTGAAGAGCAGCCACTGTGGGTCTGACTTGCCTGAGCTCACAAGTCCTGGGGTGGAAAGCCGAGTGCTGGATGGATTCCCACGCAGGCACACCTCATTGATTGCATCTCACTCTACTGGGCTTCCTAAATCTTTCGTCTTTCACAAAGTGGGGGAAGCCTATGTCAAGCAAGTCTGTCCTTGTCATTTTCCAGTAGCACATGCTCACGCCATGTCTCTGATTGACGTTGATAAGTCAATCTTTCAAACTTTTTCACGGTTATACTTGTGGTGATGAGCTGTGACCTGCGGTCTTTGGTATAACTATTATAATTGTTTTGAGACACCATGAGCCACATACACACAAGACGGCAGGCTTAATAGATAAATGTGTGCTTTCTGCCTGCTCCACCAACCGGCCACCCCCTCACCCCTCTCCCTCTCCTGAGGCTTCCCTGAGATCTAGTATTAAAATTTGGCCAATTGCCAGGAATGGTGACGCACGCTTGGGAGGCTGAGACAGGAGGATCGTGCAGGTGCAGGTTCGAAGCCAGCCTCAGCTGCTTAGTGAGGCTCTTAGCAACTTAGTGAGACACTGTTTCCAATATATATGTGTGTGTGTGTGTGTGTGTGTGTGTGTGTGTGTGTGTGTGTGTCTGGGAGTGTAGCCTGATGGTAAAAGGTCCCCAGGTTCCATCCCCAGTGCCACTAAAAAAAAATTTGGTTAATTAATCATTCCACAATGGCCCCCAAGCGTTCAAATGAAGGGAAAACTCATGACTGTCACTTTACATCAAAAACAAGAGGAAGGATGTCGAAAGCCAAGCAAGGCCGAAAGCTGGGCCTCTTGTACCAAACAGCCAACTCGGAGTGCAAAGGAGAAATACTTGAAGGAAATTGAAAGTACCACTCCAGTGAACCCATGAAATGATAAGACAGCAAAGCCACCTTATTGTGGAGACAGAGGAAGCCAGAGAGGCCTGGAGAGCGGATCAGAGCAGTCACAATATTCTCGTAGGCCAAATCCTAATCCTAGAGCAAGACCTAACTCGCTTCAATCCTGTGAAGGCCAAGAGAGGTGAGGAAGCTGCAGAAAACAACTTTGAAGCTCACAGAGGTTGGTCCACGAGATTTAAGGCAAGAAGACAGGTCCATAAAAGTGCAGGGTCCTCAGCAACCTAGTGAGACCCTCAACAACTTAGTGGTGGTGCACGCTTGTAATACTAGTACTTGGGAGGCTGAGACAGGAGGATCCGGGTTCGAGGACAGCCTCGGCTACTTAACAAGACCCTCTGCAACTTAGTGAGACCCTGTTTCAAAATAAAGAATAAAAAATTGGGCTGGGGATGTAACTCAGAGGTAGGATGCCCCTGGGTTCAATCCCCGGCACCACACACACAAAACAAATCCAGGCATGGTGGCACACACCTGCAATTCCAGTACTTGGGAGGCTGAGACAGGAGGATCACAGATTCGCGGCCAGCCTCAGCTACTCAGTGAGGCCCTCCGCAACTTAGTGACACCCTGTTTCAAAATCAAGAATAAAAAATAGGGCCGTGAGTGTCTCTCAGAGGTAGAATGCCCCTGGGTTCAATCCCCAGTGCCAAAATAAATAAATAAACCAACAGAAAGTGCATGGTGGAGTAGTAAGGGGTAATAGAGAAGCTACAGCGGATTATTTGGGTAACATGGTTGATGGAGGTGGCATCATTAAAAAATGGATTCTTCAACAGAAAAGAAACAGCCTTCAGTTGGAAGATATTATCTAGGACTTTTATAGCTAGGGAAATCAGTGTCCAGCTTCAAAGAACAATCCGACGCTCTTGCTAGTAGGGGCTAATTTAGCTGGCGACTTTATTTTGAAGCCAAAGCTCATTTACCATTTTGGAAATTCGAGGGCCCCTAAGAATTGAGTTACATCCACTCTGCTTGTGCCCTATAAACAGAACAACAAAGGCCGGATGACGGCATACCTGTTTATAACATGATTTATGAATATCTTAAGCCCACTATGGAGACCTTCTGCTCAGAAAAAAGAACAAAAGAAAAATGCCTTTCAAAATATTACTGTTCATTGGCAATACACCTGGTCACCCAAGATCACAGGAGGAAGTTGGGAAGATTCATATCGCCTTAATTCCTGCTAACACAACCCAACCCGCAGTCATTTCAACTTTCAGGTCTTAGTGTTTCAGAAATACAGTTTTTAAGACTGCAGCTGCCATAGGCGATGACTTCTCCCGATGCGTTCGAATGCCCTGAGGTTCTGGGGTAAAAACTGGCATCTGCTCACTAAATGCCACATTTGAGCTTGCTCGTGGCTTTCCGTATGAACAACTTGGCCACCTGTTTCCTGTCTTTCCCAGTTGACTTTTTCCACTTGTGTGAGCTCGTGCCATAGGGTGCTAATAACATCTCAGAGGGTGACAGAGGGCTGGGTCAGCGGGCAGGATAACATTCGCAGAGTCTTTACCGTGCCCAGCCTGCTCAGGACCATGACTGGCTTGTGTAATCCCCACAGTCACTGGCTGCGGTTCATTTATGACCAATGAGAAGGAGGCAGAGAGAGGTAACTTATCCGAGGCCATCAGGGTGGAACATGAAACTAGATTCAAACCCATGTGCATAACCACTTTGGGAGTCTACTTACTGGGTTTAACATGCAGTTCCATTGGCTCAGATTCTGTTGAGTTTCCTGCTGGGTAATACCCGCTGACGGCATGTTATCAGGCTGCAGCTCCTGCACGGGGAAGACCTCGTGTGGGTCCTGGGGTGTCAGTGTGGAGCACCACACTGCTCCAAGAAGCTGATGGGGCCGTGGGCTGGCTCCTGAAGCGGCACAGGATGACCTAGGAAGGCACCCCTGCCTTTCATTCCTTCCTCAGACTACTGCTGAGCCCCTCCTTGGGGGTGTCGCTGGGAGGAAGACAAGCAGCAGACCTCAGGGCAGCAGCCACAGAGGGCAGAGACTGCAGGTCCAGTCTCATGGGGCCCCAAGAGTCAATCAATACTATAATAAAGAAGTGGGGTGGCTTAAGGGGGGGGGAGAATATTGTGGGAAGGCAGTCAGTCATCATCTCGGGGTTTTTTCTTTCTATAGAGAGCAGTGTAATTCTCTCCCAAGTCCCCAAGGTCTTAGGGGATGCCCTACCAGGAAAATTAAAGAGAAACTGAAAGCTGTCACATGGAAAAAGAATTTTAATTTTTTTTTTCATGCTTCTCCACTGTGTAGAGTGCCAGGAAAGGAAAGGATTTGCTTAGGATTTAGATAGTCTTCTGAACCTTGTCTCCAAGGTAGGTGTGAAAAGCAGGGGGTTCCCTGTCCTAGGAAGTGTCCCAGAGGGATCAGACACTGCTAAGGCAGAAATGTCCCAATAGAAACCATATGGAGCCGGGCATGGCGGCGCACGCTTGTAATCCCTGTGCGTGGGAGGCGGAGACAGGAGGATCACTCAGGTTCAAAATCAGCCTCGCTGGCTTAAGGGACCCTGTTTCCAAATAAAAATATAAAATAGGTCTGGTAGTGTAGCCTGGAGTTAGAAAGGTTCCATCCCCAGTACCACAAGAAAGAAAGAAAGAAAGAAAGAAAGAAAGAAAGAAAGAAAGAAAGAAAGAAAGAAAGAAAGAAAGAAAGAAAGGAGGGAGGGAGGGAGGGAGGGAGGGAGGGAAGGAAGGAAGGAAGGAAGGAAGGAAGGAAGGAAGGAAGGAAGGAAATGGGCCCGGTGGACTTGCAGTTTCCTTCAGAACTGAGATGTGGTGTTCTAGAGTGAGGTGGCCCACTGGGGTGTGGGTCCTCTGCTGGGCGAATGTCTCTGATCAGCAGAAAGACTCCCAGAACTCAAAGAAAATAGCAAGAGATCTGCAGTTAAAACACAGTTGTCAGGTGTGGTGGGGCATGCTTGTAATCCCAGTGCTCGGGAGGCTAAGAAAGAAGGATCGCAGGTTCGAGGACAGCCTCAGCAAGTCATACTGAGACACTCATCAACCTAACGAGACACTGTTTCCAATCTAAGAAATAAAATCAGGCTTGGGGTGTAGCTCGAAGGTAGAAATGCCTCTAAGTTCAATCCCTAATACCACACACACACACACACACACACACATAATAATAATAATAATAATAATAATAATAATAATAATAATAATAAAGAAAGCACGGTGCTGTTCTTTCATAGAACAACAAAACACAGAGATGCAGGCATTGTAGTCAACCTTGTGTAGCAGCCCCCTCTCTGACAGCCTCCGCTTGCTTCCTGTTTCCACTGGCTGACATTTTTTGAGGAGGCTGCGTGGACCAGGCACTGCAGGAGCAAGTGCCTCACCTGTCAGATAATTACGGAGTCTACCCACAGTCAGAATGTGACAGTCATGCGTGAGAAGCCCAGGTACAGGGACTTCCCAGACCTGAAAGCCTCTTGGAGCAAAAGCCTCCCGGGGTAAAGGGGCAAGCTACTGGGATCCCTTGCCCAAAAGGAAGGGGCTGGGCCACAGCTGTGTGTGTTTCAGTGGCCAAGGGCTAGGAGGAGCTGAGCTTAGCGAGGGAGCTGGTGATCCCACAGGGGGATCACCTGCCAGGAGGTGATCCCCAGGGGGCAGTGTTCCCCAGCTAAGCCAGAGCAGGACCCCGTGGGTTCTGGGGCTAAGGAGGCCTGGACCGCTGTTGGGGGCATCTCTCTTGGCCTTTGTTTCCTGGGGCCTGCGCTGGCTGTCGCCCACCTGCCAGGACACACGGCTCTGCCCAGTTTAACCATAAGAAATGGTTCTCTTGAGGTTCCCCAGCTCCTACCTCTGAGACGCGCCCTTTCCTTAGCCAGGTGCCTCTGTGCAGGGAGAGGCCATGTGTGACCCAGACACAAGTCAGGTGTGGGAAGGAGGAGCCAGGCAGTGCTGCAGAGGGACCGGCCGAGGTGGAGTCGGACTCCGCCTCTGACTAGTTGCCTGACCTTAAGCATGGCATCTGAGCTCTAGTCTTTGCCGTGGAGTGGGCCGAATAGTCGCCTTCCTGGTGAGCTGCTGGAGGGATAAAAGGAGAGGTTGGTGTCATCCCTCAGCGTCAGCCTGGCTCGTGGTAAGCGAGAGAGAAACACTAGCTACAGTCATGATGATTCTTGTCTCCCACTGTGCTGCTGAGCAGTCCTGTGGTCCAGGCGAATCGCTTTTCCTCCCGAGCTTCCATCCCACCCGGCAACGAGTGACGTTGGCCATACCGCCATTAAGGGCCCCTGTAGCTCTTACGATGGGTGGCTTTGGCTAGGCCCCTTGCAGGTTGCCTCAGATCCCAAGGACATCCCTGAAATCTGGTCTCATCCACAGACTTTTTTCTTCTACAAGTTGGTTTCTTTCTTTTTTTTATGTGGGTCATGTTGAAAATGGCATCATTCACGGGTGCTTGGTGCCCTCCCCTCCCCCGCTTACCCTCTCAACACTGAGTGTCCAGGTCGGCCATGCTACATTCACACTAACACACATATTCTAATGTAGCTCCTCCATTAATCAACCTCAGCCTTCTTCCTCTCCTACCCTTCCATTCTAGCTTTCCTGAGGTTTCCCCTCCATTACTGGAGTCCCTCTGGTATCCCTAATACTTCCTACTTTGGGCATATTAGAGAAAAAACACATGTCCCTTCTCTTTCTGTGCTTGGCTGATGTCACTTAACATAATGTTCTCCAGGTCTTTCCATCTTCTTGTGAATGACAAGATTTTGTTCTTCTTTATAGTTGAGTAGAATTCCATTGTGTGTATTTCCCATAGTTTTGCAATCCATTCATCTGTTGATGGAGATCTACGTTGGTTCCATATTTTGGCTGTTGTGATTGTGCTGCTGTGGACATGGGTACGCAAATGTTACTGTAGTTCTCTGATTTCACCCTCTTTGGAAAGATACCCAGGAGTGGTATAGTTGGATTGTATGGTGGATCCATTCCCAGTTTTCTAAGGAATCTCCACACTGATCTCCATAGTGGCTGAACTACTTTGCACTCCCACCGATATCTTTGTGGCCAATGCATAGCAACTTAACAAAATAAAAGGATTGGGAGTGTAATTTGAAGGTAGAAGGCCCTTGAGTTCAACCCCCAGGAATACACATACATACATATAGTAATAATAAAACTCTGTCATAGTTTCCTACAGCTTCCTGAAGGTGCCACAATTGTGGTAGCTTAAACCACGGGCGTATGTTCTCTTGCGACTCTGGAGATTGGCCAGGTGGCTCCTCCTGAGGACTGCGAAGGCGCCTGCTCCAGGCCGTCCTCCTGGCTGCCCCTGGGCTCAGCGATGCGTCTTCTCTCTGCACATGGCCTTCCCGGGGTGGAGTCTTCACATCTTCCATCTACGCTGTCTGTCTCTGGGTCCAAATTTCCCCCTGGAGGATACCTGATTAGGATCCACCCTAAGGACCATATTCTAACCTGATTACTAGGTATTTCCAGATAGAGCTGCACCCTGAAGTACAAAGGATTAGGACTTAGGACTTCAACGGGTGTTTTTTGTTTGTTTGTTTTGTTTTTGTGGAGGGACACATTCAACCCAGAGCTAGGTCCTTGAACTCTTTTCATTACTTTCAATTATATAAGAATTAAACATTGGTCATACTGACTCTTTGTGTGTGTGTGTGGGGGGGTTGGGATGGAACCCAGGGGCATTTGACCTCCAAGTTACACCCTCTGCCCTATTTTTTAATTCTTTATTTTGAAACAGGGTCTCACTCATTTGCAGAGGGCCTCACCAAGTAGCTGAGGCTGTCCGCAAACTGCGATCCTCTGGTCTCAGCCTCCCGAATGCTGGGATTACAAGCCTGCGCCACCACGCCCGGCTATACTGACTCTTAATAAATCGTTCTTGTTAAGATCACAGATTCCTCGAGATTGCCTAGGATTGGATCCTGGCTCTGCCACTTACCACCTGTGTGATCTTGGGGAACTTATTTAACCTTTCTGTGTTCGGTTTCCTCACCTATAAAATAGGAATGCTATCTATGCTTCTTAGGGTTATCTAAACAAAGAAAAATGTGTTTTATGTATTCTATTTTAGCATTACCATTATTACCATTATCCTATCACGTCTGGCAAAGGCTCCCTCTAATAAAAACAATGAGAACACGTAAAATATGCCACGGAGCTGGGCGTGGTGGTGCACATCTGTAATCCCAGTACTTGGGAGCCTAAGACAAGAGGACCACAAGTTCGAAGCCAGCCTCAGCAACCTAGCAAGCCCCTGTTTCCAAACAAAAAATAAAATAAAAATAAAAATAAAAATAGGACTGGGGGTATAACTCAAAAGTAGGATGTCCCTGGGTTCTATCCCCAGCACCACAATAAATAAATATGCATGCCATGTGCTAGGCGATCTTCCAAATTCTGCTGTATCTATTACCCATGGACACGTCACAGCCCCTGAGAGGAATTCTATTCTGTTTTGCAGAAAAAAGAAAAAAAAACTAAGCCCTAGAGAGATTAAGTCACATAGGCTCAGCCCTAGAGCCACTCAGTGGGAACCTGAGACCTAGTCCAGGTTTGTCTGGCTCTGGCCTTTCAAGAGCCACCACGCTGGGCTGCCTCCCCAGGAGTAATAAAAGGGTCTTTTCCTGATGGAGAGAGTCTGGGCCACCGCCTTCCCTTGCTCCGAAAGTCATCCAGTCTCAGAAGCCTGACGCTGGAGGCACTCTCCATAATGTCGCCTGTGCTCAGGAAACACCCTCCTCCCTTAAGACAGGCCTGAACCCCTCTTCCTAGCCCCGGGATGGCTTTGGAAGGAGTCCCCCACCCCAGAGAGGGCCGAGAAGAAGCCAACTCTGCGGCCTTGCACCCCAGGGAATGACGGTCCCCTCCCTAACACTCTGTCTCTCTGGTTTGTGTCCTCCTTCTAGGGAAGTCCAGCAGAACTTCTGTGCTGATAAAAGGGGATGCCTCGTTTTTGAAGAAAGAAGAGACCGTCCCTCCCGAGACGGGCCACCTGGCCAGCGACTCCAAGCGGAACTGCTTAGCTGGTGTGTGCCTGGAGGGCGCGGGGACCTCAGCCACCGGCCCACCTCCCAGAGGACCAGTGGAAGCCGTTCTTAGTGCCAAAGCCCTACTACTGCGTTTTCAGAGGTCCTTGTACATAGTCTGCTCCTCCGCCCCACCCTGCTTCTTGCTCTACTGGAACCGATTTGTACGATGTGGGGACTTTGCTACCTTTTTAATCGAGAGCAAATTCCTTCTTCCAGCACTTCCATTCTAAGAATTTTTCCAGGAAAGCGGGAGGGGGAGCTAACCACATTGCTTTTTCCCTTTTCTCTCTCTCTCTCGCTCATCTTTTATTTTTTGTTTTATTAATTTGGGGGAGGGCGTGTTAGTATTAGTGCCGTTATATCTACTGGATCTTAGGTAGGGAGGATTTCTTTTTAAACAGAGGCAGATGGGAATGTGGAAGCTTTCCTGATGGGAAGGGCCTCTGTCTCAGCTTGGAGCGGGTTTACAGACGGCAGGTCGTCCACATCGGACGCGGTTCAGTTCTCTCCCAGCGGCCTGTGGGGTCCAGCCACAGCAGGCTTTCTGAGCTGCAGAGAAAGGTCTGGGCTCTCAGCTGCTTGGCCACTCGGGCCACATTTGGTCCCGGCCGCGCGGGAGAGCAGGCGGCTGTCCTCTTTAAGCACCTTTTAAAATACCAGCAGAAAGGGCGCCCACACTCATAAGCATCACTTACAAACCAGAAACAAAAATGACCTCCCTCCCTGGATGGTACAAAGACAAACAACTTTGGTTTTTATTTCTCTTTTAACTGCCTTTTCTTGGTGTGGCATTTTTTGACAAGATTTCAGCTCAAAGCCTCACCCTGAATTGATTTTTTTTTTTTTTTGCGTGTGTGTGTGTGTGTGTGTGTGTGTGTGTGTTGGGCCAATTTTAAATCCTGAGTGCACTTTTCTTTAAAGCAGGAAAGCCAAGAGACAGATGTGGTGTAAATGTTGCAATATGAATTATGTTTGCAGTCCCGTTTCTTTCACCCCCCCCCGCGCCCCTCCCCATTTGAGTACACTGCACAGATAAACTGCTAGGGGGTTTGAATAAAAATCAATTTTTCTAACTTGTTGCTCATTTGTTGTAACTCAATAAAGCAGAGACTAAACATTTTTATAACCTTTCCCTCTGTTCCTCGTTCTTCATTGCTGTCTGGCTCCCCGGGGAGGTTTAGGGGTTCTGACTTAGCCACCTCTAGTTCCGAATTTGTTTTGGCCACCTTTCTCATTTTCCATCTTGGAGAGGTCGGATATCATACGCGGGGCTTCAAGAATAGGCTGCTGACATGGCACCCCGCCCCATGCGCTACCACTGAGCTACACTCTCAGCCCTTTTTATTGTTTGTTTGTTTATTTATTTATTTATTTATTTATTTATTTATTTATTTATATTTTACTTTTTTGGTGGTACTAGGGGTGGAACCCAGAGGTTTTCTACCTCCAGACTATACTCCCAGACCTATTTTCTATTTTATTTGGAAACAGGGTCTCACTAAGTTGCTGAGAGCCTCACTAAGTAGCCGAGGCTGGCTTTGAACCTATGCGATCCTCCTGTCTCAGCCTCCCAAGCTCGGGGATTACAAGCGTGCGCCACCACGCCCGGCTCTTTTTAATTTTATTTTTAACACAGGGTTTCACTAAGTTGCTCAGGCTGGCCTCGAACTTGTGATCTTCCTGCCTCAGCCTCCTGAGTAGCTGGGATAACAGGTATACATCATGACACCTGGCTTCTTTGTGATATTTCTTTGACATGAAGAAAGAAGAAATGGGCCCTTACCTGATCCTTAAAATACTTCAGAGTGGCACGCATGGTGGCACACACCTGCAATACCAGTATTTGGGAGGCCGAGAAAGGATATTGCAGGTTTGAGGTCAGCCTCAGAATTGTAGCGAGACTCTCAACAACCTAGAGAGATTCTGTTTCAAAATACAAAAATAAAAAGGGCTGGGTGTGTAGCTCAAAGGTAGAATGCCCCTAGGTTCACTCCCCAGTAACACACACACACACACACACACACACACACACACACACACACACACGCTACTGCAGAGAAGATCAATGGAGTGGCAATGAGAAGCCCTCCAGCACCCAGCTGGCTCACAGTGACCTGAGGTAAGTCACTTCCCCTCCCTGAGCTGCCAGGGACGGGCAACTGGGACGCTGCCATTTCTCAAAGGTTCTGAGTCCCTTGTGTCCATGCATGACACCCAAAGATCAGCCAAAGATCAGCAGGTGGGGCTAGGGGCGGAGAATGTACACAGCTAACAAGGTCCCTAGGCAGCTGCTGCTGCTCACCCAAAAGCCTCCCTTTGGCAACCTTTGGTCTAGATGTTTCCTTTTGGGTGTTTTTGTTTTGTTTTCATGATACTGGAGATTGAACCCAAGAACCTTCTACCTCCGATCTAAACATCCCAGCCCTATTTATTTATTTATTTATTTGGTGGTACTTGGGGTGGAACCCAGAGGCTTTCTATCTCCAGGCTATACTCCCAGACCTATTTTATACTTTATTTGGAAACAGGGTCTCACTAAGTTGCTGAGAGCCTCACTAAGTAGCCGAGGCGGGCTTCGAACCTGTGCGATCCTCCTGTCTCAGTCTCCCAAGCACAGGGATTTGGAAACAGGGTCTCACTAAGTTGCTGAGAGCCTTGCTAAGCCGCTGAGGCCTGCCTCAAAGCTGCAATCCTCCCGTCTCAGCCTTAGTACTAGAACTATAGGTGTGCCACCATGCCCAGTTTAGATATTTCATTTTGATAGAGACTTAGAGACTCCGGGCCATTGTTTCTAAACCAAATGTGTGTTTATTCTTCAGACATGAGAAAAGATCCCACCTCCCTCCCCCCACTTCCTCAAATATAGAAAACACTAAAAATTCGGAAAATCAGAGAAGCCTGACCTCCTCTGGAAGACACCTCTTCCTCCCCTTGGAAGTCCTCATGCTTCCTGGGGCTCCCGACACACCCTCCCAACCTCATCTCACCACAGAGCTCAGGATTCATTTGGACAGTTTATTAACCCCTCCAATCCAAGACCAGGGCCCAGCGATCCTGTATAACCCACATCCTCTCTAAAGTCCCCTGAATTCTCCTCAGCCATCAACAAAGCTGAATGTATTAAAAAATAAACATAACAGTTACCATTTTTTGTGCATGCAGGGGAGGGTGTGACTGGTTACAAGAGCATTCTACCTCCAAGCCATACCCCAGCCCTATTTTATTTTTTTATTTTTGAAACAGGTTTCTAAGGGTGGCCTCCAACCTGCAATCCCTCTATCTCAGCTTCCAAAGTACTGGGATTACAGGCTTGTACTATACCTGGCACAGCCATTTATTATTATTATTATTATTATTATTCATACTTACTATGGGTTAGGCTTCATGGCACAGCTATCTTTTTTATTGATACTATGGGTTAGGCTTCATGATGAGTGCTTTACAAATATGTTTTTATTTTATCTTTATAACCCCCGTGAGATGGGTGCCTCCATTTTACAGATGAGAAAACAGATTTAATGAGGTTTTATAACAACTCAGCGTCACGGACTTAAAACCAAGACTCATGACCAAGACAGTCTTCAAGTTAGAATTTACTCAAGACGTTCCAAGGCTGAAGCCGGCTCTCACCCACCATGTAGGCTATCCCAAGTGTCCAGAAGATCACACTCGCCAGCTGTCCCTGTCTGCTGCCCATCCTCATAGTGATAGGTCAGGCTCAAGGAAGCCCAGTGTCCACGGCTGGGGCATCAAGAAGGCAGGCCCCTGAGCAAGGTGGAAAAGGGAGACTGGAAGATAATGCAGGGCCACGTCTAAAGAGGGGTTACTTGATGTCAGACCTACCCGATGGGGAGTGAGAGGCAAAGAAAGAGGCCTGGAACACAGCCACAGGTTCAGGTCCAGCCAAAAGGATGATGGTGAGTTTCACCTTCCGCCATGAGCAGAGAAGGCTGGCTACAGATTGATCCTTCTTGAGCCCTTATGACAGGAAGAGGCAGAAGGTGAGGTGGTTAAGAGCACAGTCAGGAGTAACACCGCCTGAGGTCCATCCTGGTACCACCGCTTAATGGCTGTGTGACCTTGACCAAGTCCCTGCTGACTCTGTGCCTTGGTTCACTTATTGAGCCTGTCTCACACTATGTCTATAATGAGTCAACACACAAAGACCATTTATACGTACTAGATCCTCTGGGTTGCCATTATTATTCCTGGCTGCTTCATGCATGGATGGGTTGGCCCAAATTAATATTGTAAAGAGTGGAGCAGACAAGCCCAGTTGCACTGTGGGAGAGTTCAGGTCCTTGACTAAGAACCCTGTGGTCCTTCAGCAGCCACCAGCTCTAGGCTCTGATTGCCCTGGCGATACCTGCCCCCTAAGATCCTCCCCTTCCTCCTCTCTCTCCATACCCTTCCCTGCCCCAGTCTGTGGCACACTCGGGATGCAAAGATGCCTGCTCTTTAGGGACTCTGCTCAGTCCCTCAAAACTCAACCCCCGACACCACAGTCTCCCTGTTCCAGGCTCTACTCAGATGTCACCTGCCCTCCATGACCCCTCAGGACCAGGACTAGGGTGAGGTAAGGAGGTGCCATGGTGTGGGAAATGACAGAGGTAGGGCCATGCAGGTGCCAGCTCTACACATCCACATCCTAAGATGGGGGCGACTTCAATTTTGCATTGTAGGCGCTAACCTGCAATGGTACCCGGATGGTACCAGCTCTGCAGTCAAAAAAACCTAAGTTGGCGTCCCAGCTCTCCTAATGATGATCTTAGTGGATATACTTAACTTTCTTGCAGCCCTGGTTCCTCTCCTCACACCTGGAGGCAATTACACCCACACCATTGGCTTGGTGTGAGGTTTACCAGACTTCACAGGTGCAAAGTGCCCAACACCCAGTAAGCATGCCATGGGTGATCACTCCCCTCCTGCTGCACTAGCCAGGGAGTGGCTAGACGGGACCAGTTCCATGCCTAGACGGAACCGTCCTGTGAGGAGGGAAGCTGGGAGGAAGTTGGATCCAGGTCTGGGAAGTGATATTCCAGGCATGTACCTCTGGCGCTGGAAGCTTTGACATATGTAGTCATCTTCTCCTTGCCACCCTAACCTTACTCAAATTCCAAACATCCAACTTCTGATTTCCTTATTAAAAAAAAAAAAAAAGTAGAGATTAGAAGCAGGTTTAGTTGACTCATTTTCCAGCTCCTGTCTGCACTGTCTTCCCTGCCGGTGCTCCCAGCTCCTGGACTCTCCGCCGACCTCATCACCCCATGCTGGCCTGTCCAGTTCATCCAGCCCAGATGAGGTCGGCGGAGAGTCCAGGAGCTCTGAGCTTCCCTCTGCAGGCAGTTAAGCTCACCACTCTGAAGCAACTGAAACAAAGGCTTGAAGCAGGGCGTGTGAGCCACCGCCAAATGCCTAATGTCTGAAGAAACCAAAGAAAAAGCCTGATCATTGGCAGGAATGGAAACACAGGGAATGTGACTGCTGTGTGTGTGTGTGTGTGTGTGTGTGTGTGTGTGTGTGTGTGTGTGTGTGTGTGGCTGAGGATGGAATTCAGGGCATTCTACCTCTGAGCGACATCCCCATCCTTGTTTTTTAGTCTTTATTTTGCAACAGGGTCTCACTGAGTTGCAAAGGGCCTCAGTAAATAGCTGAGGCTGCCCGCGAACCACGATCCTCCTGTCTCAGCCTCCCGAATGCTGGGATTATAAGCGTGTGTCACCACGCCTGGCTTGACTGTGTTTTTTTTTTTTTTTTTTTTTTTTTTTTTTTTTTTTTTTTTTGGTGGGTCTGGCGAAGAAACCCAGGGGCATTTGACCTCTGAGCTACACCCCCTGCACTACTTTTTATTCTTTATTTTGAAACCAGGTCTCACTGAGTTGCAGAGGGCCTCACTAAGTAGCTGAGGCTGTCCGCGAACCGCGATCCTCCAGTCTCAGCCTCCCAAATGCTGGGATTACAAGCGTGTGCCACCACGCCCAGCTTTCGACTGTGCTTTTTTAATCACCCAGAAAAGTATGTCTTTGTCCACTAAGAATGATTAAAAAGTGGCAGAAACTAAGAGTGAGGGTCCTGGGGGACTAGATGGACAGGGTTCTCAGAGAGAGTGGTAGGAGGGGCGACCATCAGCCGTCATCTGCCCTGCACCTCTAGGATTTCCTACTGCCTCCTTGAGGGGACGGGCACTGCCCATCATGACGGCTCACCTCCCTCCCACAGCGGAGGGCTGGCATTCCTGCACCTGTTCACAGAGACAAGCATGGGGCTCAAGCAGAACCAACCAGCTGCTGGGAGAAAGAGCTTCCTTTTCCCGCTAAGATGATGAGAAAGATGATTATCTACCTGGAGCCACCAGAGGCCAAAGCCCTTACCAGAGAGAAGCAGCCAGGCAGGTAGAAAAAAAAATCAGGAAGAGCGATAAGAGCTGGGCGTGGTGGCGTGAGCCTGTGATCACAGTATTTATGAGGCTGAGACAGGAGGATTGCAGGTTCAAGGCCAGCCTCAGCAATGTAGCAAAGGCCTCAGCAACTTAAAGAGACCCTGTTTCAAAATAAAAAATAAAAAAGGGCTGAGTGTGTAGCTCAGAATGCCCCTGGGTTCAATCCCTAGTACCATGGAAGGAAAGAAGGAAAGAAGGAAGGAAGGAAGGAAAGGAGGGAGGGAGAAAGAAGGAAAAGAGAGGACAATAAGGATGGTGCAGCTGGGTGTGGTGGCACACACTTGTGATCCCAGCATTCAGGAGGCTGAAACAGGAGGATTGTGGTTGGAGGACAGCCTCAGCTACTTAGTGAGGTCCTTTGCAACTCAGTGAGAACCTGTTTCAAAATAAAGAATAAAAAAAGATATGGCTCAGGGTGTAGCTTAGAGGTAGAATGCCCGAGTTCCATCCCCAGTACCAAGAAAGAAAGAAAGAAAGAAAGAAAGAAAGAAAGAAAGAAAGAAAGAAAGAAAGAAAGAAAGATAGATAGATAGATAGATAGATGGTGGGGTGGTGATGTCATTTAAGTCCCTGGACCCTGACATTCCTAAAGTCAGTTTCTTGTCTTTCCATTTTCATAAAGCTGAAAACCTTTTGAATTGAGTTCCTATCCTAGAAACTCAGAGTTCTAATGGGTTGATGAGATTATGGAATAAAGATTAAAGAAAAGATGACCTGTATAAAGAGCCGCACATGGCGGGCGGCTCCAGCATCAGAGGATAGTGGAGCTTCAAGCCCTCGCTACTCAAATGTGGTGCCTGGGAATAGATGCATTACTATTATTCTTCCCCCATCTCCTGGCCTCCTGCCACTGCCTCCCAGTAGCCAGACCCAAGGAAGAGGCTGGGCAGGGGCACCTGCTGACCCAGGCCATGAGAGGGCCTAGCACATCTATAGGCTGAACAAGAGACAGCAAATACAGGTGGGCACAGTGGTACACGCCTATAATCCCAGGAGTTGGGTAGCTGAGACAGGAGGATTATAGGTTCAAGGTCAGTGTACCATAACTAGGTGAGACTCTGTTTCAAAATAAAAAAGCTGAGGGTGTATCAGAGGCAGAATGTTCCTGGGTTCATTCCCCAGGAACTCACACACACACACACACACACACACACACACACACACGGCAAACACACAACCAGCTTCCCATGATGCTCCACCCCAGATCCACCTCAAACATCAAAGTAACTTGGGGCTAACAGACTTAAGCAAGGCGTCACAATACTTAGCATAGTGCTTCTCCATGAGTCTATTAAGCTTGGAATGTGAGGTGAAATGTAACTAATGCCATTGGGTGCCTGGAGTTATAGTTTGAATTTTTTTTTTAACTGGGGATTAAACCTAGGGGCATTCTACCTCTGAACTGTATCCCTAACCCTACTTTTTATTTTCATTTTGAAACAAGGCCTCACCAGGTTGCTGAGGGCATTGCTAAGTTGCCCAAGCTCACCTTGAACCTGTGATCTTCTGGTCTAAGCCTCCTAAATATCAGGATTACTGTCATATACCACCATGCCTGGCTATGGTTTAGATTCAAATGTCCCCAATACCTCATGTGTTAGACAAGGCGGAACATGACTGCCAGAAGAAGGGTTCCAGGGGCATGATCAGAGTTGGTGTTTTCCCAGGCTGGGCCACTATAGCCATTGCCCTCCTCTCTCTCACTCTCTTTCTCTCTCTCTCTCTCTCTCTCTCTCTCTCTCTCTCTCTCTCCCTCCCTCCCTCCCTCCCTCCCTCCCTACCTCTTTCTCCTCTCACCACAATTAGCTGAGGGTGGCTGGCCCTCTGCTATGTCCTGAGCTCTACAGCCAACACCTGGCCTAACATGAACTGAAATCTCCAGAACTGTAAGCACATAAGTTTTGTGTGCTGGGTGTTTGGATCATAGTAGTGAGAATGCTGACCAAAATATTCGGGTAATATCACTCCTTTTCATTTTACTCTAACAGAACCAAGATATTGTTCAGGTAGCAACCTACCAGCCCAAAAAGAGGAAATGAAAATTCCAGCTTCCCTTGCAGCTAGCAGTAGTTAATGAGACACAAGTAAAAGGCCACTGCATAGCTGGTCCCACTCTCTTTCCTCTCTCCTTTGCCTTGTACACACTGGTGATTTTGAGACTAGGGTCCTGATGGCTTCATCAAACTTATGAGCAGGTGCCACACCTGCCTATTTTCAAACATCTTGATGATATGTGAGAAAAGTGAACCTCTATTTGTTTAGCCCACCACTCATTGGATTTGTCTGACATTTACAGTCAAATCCACTCATAACCAACACAAATCTTATATGCCATCCCAGGCTACAAATAAATCTCTCTCCTCATGGGCCTGTTATTCCTGTGCCAATTGAGACAAACAATTATCTGACATTTGCAATCAAATCCACTCATAACAACACAAACCCTGTATGCCATCCCTGGGCTACAAATAAATCTCTCTTCTCATGTGCCTATCATCCCTGTACCAATTGCAAGGTGAGAGATAAGTTAGAGTTTGTTTCCTATTCAAGGAAACCTGATCTATGCTTGAAAGATGAATAGGTGTTTGCCAAGTGAATAAATCAGAGGACAACACAGGAAGAAGAAAGGAAAGGGTGCATACAATTGAAAAACTTTAAGTGGTAGGAATCTAACAGTCTCTAATGTGTAACAAAGAAAAATATCAGTACTAAACTATCAATTTTGACAACCAAATCACCCAGTCATTAAAAAAAGAAGAAAGGATTATCTACTTGGAAAGAGCCTAAAAAATAGCCAAAGATTTAAGCTATTAGCTTGTATGATGGGAAATCAAAAAGTGGTTTAGACTTTCCAATGATAAATAAAATAGTGTATAGGACACAGATGTAAAGTGAGACAAAATGTATTTAAGATCCATTATCTTGAACTTGCTTTGCTTAGCTGAACTTGTGTCTCAAACCTTGGGACCAGATCCCCACCCCACATACTCAGTTTCCTCCGGGTACACTAGGCTGCTGGTTGATCAATGACGACTCCTTGACTTGATATAGTCAGGTGTTCTCTCTCTCTCTCCTCTCTCTCTCTCTCTCTCTCTCTCTCTCTCTCTCTCTCTCTCTCTCTCTCTCTCTCTCTCTCTCTCTCTCTCTCTCTCTCTCTCTCTCTCTCTCTCTCTCTCTCTCTCTCTCTCTCTCTCTCCTCCCTCCCTCCGATTTTTTTTTGTTTGTTTTTGTGGTACTAGACATGGAACCCAAAGACATCCTACCTCCAAGATACACCCCTAGCCCTATTTTATAGTCTTTATTTTGAAACAGGGTCTCACTGAGTCGCGAAGGGCCTAAGTAGCTGAGGCTGTCCACATACCGTGATCCTCTAGTCTCTGCCTCTTGAATGCTGGGATTACAAGCGTGTGCCACCACGCCCAGCTATTTGTTTTGTTTTGCTTTGCTTTTTGGTACTGAGGGTTGAACCCAGAGACATTAAATTCTAAGTTACACCCCCAGCCCTACTCATTCATTCATTCATTCATTTTATTTTGAATAAATTATTAAGTTGCTGATGTGGGCCTTGAACCTGCCATTCTCCTGTCTCAACCTCCCAAGTACTAGCATGCATCACCGTGTCCACTGCAGCTTCCCCCTCCAGAATGCCCTTGCCTTCTCCCTTTATTTTTTCCCTAAATTTTACCCATTCTTCCAGGCCCCAATGAAATCCCACCAAACCAAATAAAAGTAAATCTAGGGAGATAAGGAAACTGGATTTAAGGAAGAAACACATAACTCAGCAGCTCTCAAGGAACCCACTCCTCTGAACTCCTAAGGAATTACCAGGACTTGCTTAGTTCTACACACACGTAGGTTTGGCAGAGTCATCTTTATTTATGCAAGGCCCTGCCAGCTCAGGAAGTGTGCTGAACATCAGTGACCCTCTATCCAGCTCACCTTCCCTTCTTGTAGTAGTGGCACTCTGCCCCTCCTATTGAGGAAGTCTTCTACAACTCACTGTGTCCCTGTTCCAACTGTATAAGGTCAGCATGGTACCAGCACAAAACATCACCCCATGGGTATATGACTCAGTCCCAGCCAATCCTAGCGCTCAGCTCTGAGTTCAGTGAGTGGTCCACGGGGGACACACATGTCCCAAGCTAGACCAATCAGAGTCACACTTGAGGTTTATAGACATGGACGGGGAACAGCTTCAGAGTGTGGGATATTAGAAAGCTGGACAAGGATTATATATTGATGTGTGTATCAATATATACTGATATGCCAGGCGTGATGGTGTACGCTTGTAATCCCAGCATTTGGGAAGCCAAGACCAGAGGATCGCAGTTCACAGATAGTCTCAGCTACTTAGTGAGGCTCTTTGCAACTCAGTGAGACATGTTTCAAGAATAAAAAGACTTTAAAAATATGGCTGGGGGTGTGTGGCTCAAAGGTACAATGCCCCTGGGTTCCAGCCCCAGTACCACAAAAAAATTATATTTACACACACACACACACACACACACACACACACACACACACACATATCTACTGATATGTATTACATTTACTGCTGGAGCCAGCCAGCAAAAGTATGGGTTCAGAAGAGAGGAGTGAGGCTGAAAGAATTCAATCCTAAGAATTCAATCCTAAGAACTTAATTCAAGCATGGAAGGGTCTCCAGTCTACTGGACCGATATCTCTACTGGCCGACGACCAGGTTTATTCTTTTGTGGTTATTTATATAGTTTCTAGCTTCAGGTTACCCCAGAATACAAGAAAGACAAGTCCAAAGTACATATAACACGGGCGGGTCAAACAATACTCTGGTGCAACACAAACAACACAAACATAAAATCTTAACTCAGACAGAACAATAGCATCATTAGTTCTGAGAGAGTCTTAATTACTTTGAAACCTCCATGACCCCAAACCTTGTTGACTCTGGGCAGAAGGACAGTCAGAAGTATTCTTTTAGTAAAGACAAGGGGAAGACCTTAATGGCTCCTCACAATTTACACATACAAACACAGAAATAAGAGGAGGTGAAAAACATAGCCTTTGCACTCTCTATAGCTTCTGCAGAGAGATCCCAAGGAGAAAATCTCGGTGGTGTGCTGTACAGAAATGGAGAAGAGTATTAAACCATATTTAAGGATAAAAAAAAGAAAGCTGGGCAAGGGTCCAGAGAGCATAGAAAACAGGCTGTCATGGACTATACCTGGAAGCCTTCTTGATGCCCTTAGAAAGATGAGAAAAAAAGAAATCAGATGCCCCTTGAATCATGTTTAGCTCACTTGACTATGCTTCTAGGACTGGACCATGTGGGTCATGGTTTCTATAGGGTCACACAAGCAAGTTGTTAACAGTAAACGTGAAACAAAGCTAGAAAACCAACTAGAAACATATCCTGAGCCAAGCATGGTGGCGCACCCTTGTAATCCCAGTACTTGGGAGACTGAGACAGGAGGATGGCAGGTTTGCAACCAGCCTCTGCTAACTTAGAAAGGCTCTCTGCAGTTGGTGAGACCCTGTTTCAAAATAAAGAAGAAAATAGGGTTGGGGGTGTAGCTCAGAGGTAGGATGCCCCAGGGTTCCATTCTTAGTACCATAAAAAGAAAAAGAAAAAAAAAAAAAAAAGAAGTATATCCTGCTATTAGTAGGACAAAACACATTAGCATTCCCAGGACCAGACTTGTCCCCACATCTGCTCATGTTGCTCTCTTTCTGGCAGGAATTCTTCTGAGCCCTGGAATACACAGCAACATGGTTAAAGGCAGAGAGAAGTGACTTTCCTGCATCACAAGGACTGGCCCTTGGCAAGGCCACCTAGAGCTCAGAAGCGCTCAGTTCTGGCCCTTGCTTTTGCCACCGATGGGCTCCATGGCCTTGAGCAAATTGGCCACTCCCCTTCCTTACTGTTTCCTCTTGTGAAAACCAGGGCAAGGCTGACACAGACTGCAGGCTGGCCACAGCAACACAGCAAGGCTATCAGCTATCAACAAGAAATAAAATAAAGAGGGGTAAGGGTGTCACTCAGAGGTAGAACTTGAGCAAAAGTTTAAATTCAGTCCCAGTACCACAAAAGAAAGAGAGAGAGAGAGGGAGGGAGGGAGGGAAAATGAAAGGAAGAGAGGGAAGGAAAGAAGGGACGAAGGAAGGAAGGGAGGGAAGGATGGAGTCCAGACTTGATGACCATTGACTTTCATTCCACTCCAAGATTCTATAATGGACAGCCTGGGCCAACCACTCTGACGAGGCTCCGGGCTCCAGCTCCTACCTTCACCCTAACCAAGGCCTGTGGGGAGGTTCTTCAGGGCAGAGGGAATTAAGTACACTTCTGGACAATCCCTCTAAAGCCTTTGAGCAAAGGCAACCAGCAGCTCCCCTGGGGAATTTCGGAGAAGCGTGGGTACTAAAGGACAGCAGCCAGTAAGATGGAGAACCGAGAAGCAGGCGGCTTAGGAATGTTTGTCCAAACCCCAGAACACAGTGCTCAGCCTAGCTCCTCAGCCAGGCTGCATTCACAAAGGCATTTGATAAAGAGACAGAGGACCTGTGTTTGGGGTCATTTGACCAGCTGCTCTGAAAAGACAGCTGCCCCTGCTCTGGGCCTGGACACAGCCCGGTGGGCACCATCTCCACCCTGCAGAGGTGGGTATGAACCTTCCAGGCACCAGCTGGAGAAGACGGCTATAGGCAGCGTTGGCCTTAGCAGAGTGAATTTCTCTCTAAGGGATTTTTAAATCCCTGTGTGCTCCAGAAAGAATGTCCCATGGTGCCTCCCATAGGTCACCTGCATATCGTGTAGGAATGACCAGGCTCCAGGAAGGAAGGATATCCATGGAACATTACAATTTTGATCCTTCACACTGGGATATTGCAGAACTTTCTACATCAGAGGAGTCAAATCTGGACTTTAGAATTCTACAAGATTAGATTCAGGAATCTTCCCAAACCACACAACTGTGAAGTGTCAAGGCCTGGATTTAAACCCAAGTTTCTAGCTGGGAGTGGTGGCGCACGCTTGTAATCCCAGTACTTGGGAGGCTGAGACAGGAGGATCACGCAGTTTCAGAACCAGCCTCTGCTGCTTAGTGAGGCTCTCAGCAACTTAGTGAGACTCTGTTTCCAAACAAAATATAAAATAGGTCTGGGAGTGTAGCCTGGAGGTAGAAAAGCCCCTGGGTTCCACCCCCAGTACCACAATAAATAAATAAGTGAATAAGTAAGTAAGTAAATAAATAAATACATAAAAACCAACTGTCGGGTGTGGTGGCACACACTTGTAATCCCAGCATTTGGAAGGCTGAGACAAGAGGATTGCCATTTGCAAACAGCCTCAGCTACTTAAGAGGCCATTTGAGACCCTGTTTCAAAATAACAAATAAAGCTGGGCGTGGTGGCGCACACTTGTAATCCCCGTGCTTGGGAGGCTGAGACAGGAGGATCACATGAGTTCGAAGCCAGCCTCAGCTACTTAGTGAGGCTCTCAGCAACTTAGAGAGACCCTGATTCCAAAAAAAAAAAATTATATATATATATATATATATATATATATATATATATATATGTATGTCTGGGAGTATAGCCCAGAGGTAGAACGCCTCTGGGTTCCACCCCCAGTACCACAAGAAAGAAAAAGAAAGAGAGAAAGAATAAAAAAAGGATAGGGCTGGGGGTGTAGCTCAGAGGTAGAATGCCTCTGGGTTTCATCCCCAGTACCTAAACAAACAAATAAACAAACAAATAAACCCAAGTTTCTCTGAAGCTGAAGCCCAGGCTTTCACCACAACAGTGCAGTCTCTCAAAGATTGGAACTGTTACAACACTGGAAGCAGCACAGGAGCTCACCCGCATTCAAAACAGGTGACCTAGCTGGGCGTGGTGGCGCACGCTTGTAATCCCCGCTTGGGAGGCGGAGACAGGAAGATCGCGCTGGTTCAGAGCCAGCTTCGCTGGCTTAAGAGACCCTGTTTCCACATAAAAAAAAAAGTTTAAAAAATAGGTCTGGGAGTGTAGCCCGTGGGAGTGTATCCTGGCGGTAGGGCTTCCAGGAACCACAGTACCACCAAAAACAAAAACAAAAAACAGGTGACCCAGCGGCACAGAGGGATTACAACCCATGCCTGTAATCCCAGGACTTGGGAGGCTGAGAAAGGAGAATCACACGTCTGACATCAGCCTCAGCAATTTAGCGAGACCCCTCAGCAACTTAATTTCCAAATAAAACATAAAATAGGCCCGGGGATGTAGTTTGGTGGTAGCAGGTCACTGGGGCCAATCTCCAGTACCACACACAGGGAAAAAAAAGGGCTGAGCCGGGGTGTATGTGCTTCAAGCCTTACATCCCTCAAGGATTCCTCCCAACACATGCAGGCTGGCCAAGTGGACAGTCCTCTTTTCTAAGAGTCTGTATTTTTATGTTTGTGGTCATAAAAGGCTGGTGGGAGCAGGACATGGATTGGGTAGAGCCTTTCAAAGATCTGTAAAGAAAATAAAAGCAGATTTGACTCAGTGGTAGAATACTTGCTTAGTGTGCACAAGATGCTGAGGGTTTGATTCCCAGCATCACAAAAAAAATATAGATTTTTTTAAAAAAGAGTCATAGTGGTACACACCTGTAATCCCAGTACTTGGGAGGCTAAGATGGGAGGGTGGCTGGAAGAAAGGCAGGAGTGCATGGTCACTTAGTGAAACCCTGTTTCCAAATAAAAAATAATATAGGGCTGGGAGAATAGCTCAGTAGTAGAATGCCCCTGGGTTCAATCTCCAGTTATATACACGCACGCACGCGCACGCACGCACGCACGCACACATACACATGCATGAAATAGTTTGGGTTTCAAATGATTTCAATGGCAGCTTCTACTAACTCAGAAGAATGAAGAATCAGGAGACCACGGAATGTGACATCCACATCCCACATTGTGACCTATAAAGCTTGGCTCTCTGCAACTGTTTATTCCACCTGCCTCCCTAACCCAATTTCTCTTTCTCTTTCTTCTCGTCATTTGAAAGAACTTGCGGAATTCTGGATTGCCTGCCTTTCCCTCTGCAGAATGCTCAGGGGCTCACACACTCTTTTATAGTTATCTACCCATGTGACTGCCCTCATTCACTAGGCTATGAAACCCCTGAGGCAAGGACTTGGCTTTATTCATCTTTATATCCCCAATGCCTAGTATATCATGAGGTTCTTGATGACTATTGAGAAGGGAGGGAGGGAGGGAGGAAGGAAGGAGAAGAAAGAGGAGCAGGAGGAGGAGGAGAAGGAGGAGGAGGAGCAGGAGGAAGAGGAGGAGGAAGAGGAGCAGGAGGAGGAGGAGGAGGAGGAGGAGGAGGAGGAGGAGAAGAAGAAGAAGAAGAAGAAGAAGAAGAAGAAGAAGAAGAAGAAGAAGAAGAAGAAGAAGAAGAAGAAGAAGAAGAAGAAGAAGAAGAAAGAACTCCTTCTTCAAATTCAAATGAGCGGCCCGTGTTCAAATGAAACCCTGTTGGGAAATAAAACTGAGCAGACTGCAAGGCGGTGGTGGTGGCCGTATTCCTGACCTACTCATTTGATTTCTTTCCCACTACAGATTGCAGTCAGGTTTCTTGACATTTATTCAGTGTCGTGCTATATCCTGGGGACGTGAAGAAAAATAAGACAAGATCCTTGTCCTTGAAGTATTCGTTTACCTATTTCTTTAACCTCCCCCCCCCCAGCATGTGTGAACAAACACACACACTAATAGACACTCCCATAAGCATCTAAACCTTTCCACTGATGATAAAATCAGGTATTCGTTTCACAGGATGCTTAATGGCGCGAGCTTATATCACATCCAACTACTTTCATAATTTATCTTCATCCTGCTCAGCCCTCTGATAGCCCTTACACAGACTTCTGTTACAGCATTTATCACCCTGTCTCCATCAGACAGACCTCCTCAGAGGCAAAAGATACAGTCTGGTCATCTTTGTAACCCCAGTGCCCTAAAACACTGCTTAGCATGTAGAAAGTACTCAGTGTATCCTTATTAATGAATGGTGAATGAATGGAGCAATGGGCGAATGGGTCATGAATATATTGGTGGCTGAGTGAATGGATGGGTCGGGAGGTAGATTTGGGGTTGGTCAACACGGATGGATATGTGAGTGGCTGACGGGTAGGTGTTGGGTGGTAAATGAATGGGTAGACGGATGGATATTTGGATGGATAGGTAGAGGGATGGGTAAATGGAGAGTGGTTAACAAATGAATGGATGGATAAGCGATTGAAAAGCTATGTATCTTCTTTGTAATTTAAGATAAAATTTACCCTATCTTCTAGAATAGTGCCATAGGAAGCAAGAGGTTATAACAATAACTGCATAGTATGTTGGGGAGGGGGGATCTCGAGGGTCAAAAGGCCTTGGTTCTGCTCCCAATTTTGCCTCTCAGTACCTGGAGGTGGTTTGCACAGATTCTTATCTTCTGTGGACCGTGCTCTGCTCAGCTCTAAAGTGACAGTGGCCCAGGAGACAGTGACCTACAAATCTGGCAGTTATTGCGGGAACAAATGGAATGAGGTACTAAGGTCCATGACAGGGTTTCATCAGAGCAAGCGATGGTGCCGTATCCAGGGCGACAATGAAGGATTGCGCGGGGAGCTGTCACCCGGACAGTGTCCACGAAAGAGAAATACAGTGTCTCTCACATTCGGCTTTGTAATCCTAGGTCCCAGAATGAAAGTGATCAAATTATGTGATGTGCATGGATAAATACGTAACATAACAATGAATCCCAAGAGTGTGTACGATTCTAGTGCACAAAAAAATAGATTACAAAACAATTCCCAGACCCCAGTTCTGCTCTGTGTCCTCAGCACTCCCCACTTCCCTAGAGGTCGCCCCTACACTGTAAGCTTCTCACTCATCTTCCTCCTTCCCAGAATTCAGTTCCATGTCACATTCCACAGTGCCAGGGCCTCTGAGGCCCAGGCCCACCATTACGAGGAAAACTGAGGAGGTTCCCAGAAAGGTCACACAGGCGCGCAGTCAGCAATGCCTCCGTGGACGGGTTACTTTCTGAAGTCGTCTTGTATTTCTTAGGAATTAAAGAAACACAGCCATGGTGCAAAACCACTGGGTCAATAGTTGCTTACTGAGGGCATCCTTTGTGTCAAGCACTGTAATTGCTGGGGAAACAAAATTAAATAAATGCTGTGTTCTGCTCTTAAGATACCCCACTACTCTGTGTCCCCAGTAGATTGTAGGTCACTCCAGGATGCCACCCAGTCCATCCTCCCTCGCCCACCAAAGATCTAGACCAGGACCAGCACACAGGAGGCATCTATTCTCTTCTATTGAGCAGGAGTTCGATCTGATGGGGGAGGGAACAAGTTAATCAGCAACTTCAATTGCACATGGGCAGAGAGAACCGAAAAGACAGCAGAGGGGCACCCAATGCAAACAGGGGCAGGGGAATGTCAGAGTTGGCCTCCTAGGGGTACCACGGAAGCTCAGCTCCAAGACAAACAAGCTCCCACCACAAGAAGAAGGTGGGAGGAGGCGGTGTGGCAGAAGCGAACTGAAACAAGCTTTGTGGTTTCTCTCTTCTGGCTTCTCTTAAGTTCCATCTGCTTCTCCCCACTCGGTGGATGGGTTTATATTCCCCAATGGGAAACAACCTTCCGTGAATCCCAGAGGAACATGAAGGCTGTGTGAGTCCCCTGCTGAAAGTAGCCTATCTGGAGGGCAGGTGGGAAATCACATGGGGCATCCCCGCTGCTTGATGCATGCTATTCTAACAGGCGCCAGGGCCAGAAGGCAAGAAACGGCAAGAGTGCTGTCAGGAGCAGCTTCCTAGCCAGGGACTTCTGTCTGCTGGCTGCGAGGCCCGGGCAGAGCACAGAACCTGTGCTCGCTGCTCAGGTTAACTCTGTTAACTCTGCACAAAGGCAGCGGGCCTTCCGTGCCTCGGATTTCAGAGCAGGTGACGCAGCCACTCCTGGCACTGGGAGCCTGTAAATCAGCTTGGAGCTGGGCTCAGGGCCAGCTGCGTCTCTCCTGGGCAGAAAATGTGCCCTCCGTGCTGCTCAGGACAAATCCAAAGCCCTCAGCAGGATGCAACGGGTTCCCAATGCCCCCAGCCACGCCTCTCCCCACCTCTCACTCTTTGTCTCCAGTTCCCCAAAATGCTTCTTGCTCTTACCTTAAGCGATGCAGACAGGCCATCTGGGACGCTCTCGCAGCCCTGCTCCTTTACCTGGTTAATGCTCGCAGCTCTCTCAGATCTCAGTTTAGAAATCCCTGCTTCTAGCCGGGCGTGGTGGCGCACGCTTGTAGTCCCAGCATTCGGGAGGCAGAGACTGGAGGATCACAGTTTGCGGACAGCCTCAGCTACTTATCAAGGCCCTTTGCAACTCAGTGAGACCCTGTTTCAAAACAAAAAAAAACAAGACAAAAAACAAACAAACAAACTAGAAATCACCGCCTCTAGAAGTTTCCCACATTCCACCCCAGATCCGGATGCCTGGCCTGGCCTGGACTTTCAAGCTCTCCTGGCCTCCTCTGCTTTCCTTGCAAGGCCACTGTCACGCTGGACTGTGATTGCTGCCATACTTTCCCCTGTCTCTTTCTTCTTTCTATTCCCAGCATCGAGCACAGTGCTCGGCCTGTACGAGTGGGCCAGGACAAAGGGCTAGTTGACGTTGTCTCTCTCGAGGGACCACCGAGAAAGCGACCCTGCTCACGGGATGAGGAAGCCCCTCTGTGTCTCAGCTGAAGAGTGTCTTTGAGGTCTGAGAGCACTCATTCTGCAGAGAACACCAAAGCACCTGTTTATTCAACTTCTCACCACCCCCAGGGAGAGGGTATTAATCTATCCACTTTGCAGGTGCATAAACTGAGGCCCAGAGGGGCCAGGTGAGTTTCAGGAGAGTGCTCCCTGGGAGCCAAGAGTCAGAGGACAGACTCCAGGTCTGTCTGGCTCAGTTCAGCACTCCTCTAAGCAACCTGGCTCTTCCATTACCTGCTCCAGGCCTCTGGCATCTCTGGGTCAAGACTGCTAGCCTGAAATCCATGCAAGGGGTCCCTGCTCAGATTCCTTCTGTGACAAGGGAATCTCCCCACAAATGACCCCCAGGGGCTGCCCAATGCTCCACCTCTGAGGGGTGAGAGGCTCGATTCCCCCAGCTCTCTCACACACCCCCAGCTAAGCCTCCACCCCAGGGCTCTGGGGGTACCTGTGGGTGTTGGATTATGTCCACCAGGAATACAACAGTGGGGGTGAAAATGGAGCATTGGAGTGGGGAGTCCTGAAGGCTAGTAGAAATGGAGGTGTTACCCAGAGCCCATGCACCCAACCTCCAGTGATGAGCAGCCCAGGGAAAAACGCCTTCTGCCTTCTTCCACCTTCTGATCTCATCTCACACCACTGCCTTTCATTCATAAAAATTAACCAGAGCCCAGCTGACAAGGGAGTCTTGGAAATACAATTTCTCAGTCTTAGTGGTACAGAAAATGGATTTTAAAAAATGGTTTTGTAGCTGGACACCAAGAGACAATATTTGATACACGATTAGGGCCATGAGAAAATAAGGTGGTGTTCCCCAAAGGCCCCTGTCAGAATAAACATAAGCAGGGGATCCCTTGTCATGTTTCCTGGCTCTCCTGTACCTTTTCACAGTCCTCTTACATGAGGAGTTCCTGCTTCCTACTCCCAAACAAAAGCTCTGACCTCTTTGCCCGCCTCCCTTGCAGCTAGGAGAGGACATCTACAAACCAAGTATGGCAGCAGGTGCTATGGGGATAGAAGTACCAAGCAACAGCCATATTTTAGGAGGCAGGAGCTGCAAAGCTGAGTTCTCATTGGAGAAGGGGCCTTGGTGCTGGGGCAGCATTCACATCACTCCCAGATCCAGTTCCCAGTACAGAATGGCCATCATGGTGTAAATATTACATAAAAATCTCAGTGGGGAAGGGGCAGCTTCCTTCTTCAGCAGAGTAATCATCAGTTTTCCCAGGTGCTCAGCCTTGATTCTCCAGCCTTCCCCAGTGATTCTCAGTTACCCAATAATAAAAAACATTTATTATATAAATTAAACAATATAATTCTTATGGAAAATACATAAATCATGAGTATACAGCTCAATAAAGTTTTATATAGGGACTTCCGGGAAGATAGCGACCGAGAAAAGCGGGGCTTAAGAGCCCCGCTAACAACCAATCTCCATTACCACAAAATCAGCGCCTTTCATAGCCAGAAAACACCATCACCAGAGAAACAAAACAATCACCAGGCTCCAGAGAGAAAGCGGACTGAGAACAGAGCTCAGAGCCACAGAGGAGATACACCGGCCTCACGCCCGAGGATGCGGCAGCAGTGCCATACTGCCGGCGGCAGTGGCAACTTCACCGGACGGCTACAGCAAGCCGAGGTGAGCCACTGCGGAACAGCCAGGCGGGATTTTTCAGCGCAGGGAGCATCTAAAGCTCCCAGTGGCTGAGCTCAGCACACGCTGCAGGGACTCAGAGTGGAACTCAAAACCAAGAAGAAACAAGCCATCCTAACGGCCAAGGGCATAGCAGCGGCGCCATATTGCCACCGGCGGCAGCAGCAGCGAATTCACCGAGTCTAGTACAGCTACATCTCAACTCAAGAACAGTGAGTCAAATTGCGGGCCCCAGAGGAGAAATCCCAGTACTGTACTCCCTGGGACTTGACCCAGTGGGGGAGTGGCGGTGGCAGAGATATTACACCATAGGAGAATGTGCAACCTGGCACCCCCCATGGTCTAAAGCAGCCTCTATCGACTCCCTGGGTTGGAGACTCTGTGATACAACCCAGTAAAGGAGTAGTGGGGTCAGAGATACTACAGATACTACAGACTCGAGATCCAGAGCACCTTAAGCGAAGTCATAGTGACCCAAGGGAAGAACCCAGAGAAGGCACAAACTTCCGAAATCATGGGAAAGAGGAATAACAATGGAGCAATGAATGCCCACAACCCCACAACATCAGAACCCGATAAAACAGAAAATCAGAGATTTCTAGAAGATCAAATCAGGAAAATAATTGTAGAAATAATAGAGGTGCTTCGAAAAGAACTCAGAGAGAGCCAAAAAGAGATAAAGGATGCAATTAATGAAGTAAAGGCCTCAATTCAAAGCACAAACAACCGATTAGACCACATGGAGAACAGAATCTCGCTCTTAGAAGATGATCATTCCAAAAATGAACGCATAGTTTCTAATCTAGGAAAAAATATCCGACAGCAGGAATCTGATATTGAAGAAATATGGGCCCATTTTAAGAGAGCTAACCTAAGAATAATTGGAATAGAGGAGGGAAAAGAAAGTGAAACCAAAGGGATCAACAATCTCTTCAAGGAAGTAATAGCAGAAAATTTTCCAAACATAGAGCAAGAGGTTGATACACAGATCCAGGAAACTTATAGAACTCCCTTTAGACAGGATCAGAGAAGAGGATCCCCACGCCACATAATTGTCAAAATGACCAATGTGGAAGCCAAGCAGAGAATCTTAAAGGCAAAAAAAACAAAGGGCCAAGTGACATTCAGAGGCAAACCAATTAGAATCACTCCAGATTTCCCAAACCAAGTCATGAGAGCCAGAAGGGCTTGGAGTAACATATTCCAAACTCTGAAAGAAAACAACTTCCAGCCAAAAATTTCCTACCCAGCAAAACTTTCTATCAAATTAGATGGAGAAATAAGAAGCTTCCACGACAAACAGAAACTGAAGGAATTTATGTCTTCAAAACCAGCGCTAGAGAAAATACTCAAAGAGATTAACTACAAAGAAGAAATAGGTAACACACACCAGAACCAGAGAAACAAGAGTTTCCATCCAACAGACAACTAAGATTGGTTATCTGTGGAGATTCATTATTTATGTTAGTCTTTTACCTATCTCTAAATGGTATTGTTTGCCTTTATTGTTGTTAATTTTTAGGATTTCTAGTTGGAATATCAATATACCTTCAGATATAGCATTTGGAAATTTTTTATCCAATTCTATTAGTAACTTTTAACTCTGTTTACATTGTCTTTGGATATACAATATTTTTTTTATTTTTTAGGGAGTTTGTATACTCTTCTGTTGCCTGTGCCATTGAAATCATATCCAAGAAATCACTGCCAATTTCAATGTTGTGAGGTTTTATGACCCAGATTTTCTTCTAAAAGTTTATAGTCTTAAGATTTATATTTAGGTCTTTTATCTATTTTGAGTTAATACTTGTATATGGGATTAGGTAAGGGTCCAATTTTATTCTTTTCCATGTAATTATTATTTTTCAACAATATCTAGTTAAAAGATTATTATTTCCACCACCAAATGTTCGTGGAAATCTTGTCAAAAATAACTTGACAATATAGGGAAGAATTTAGCTCTAGGCTTGTATTTAACTCCAATAGTTTATATATCTGCCTTTAGAACAGTACTACACTGTTTCAATTATTGTAGCTTTATATGGTTTGAAATCAGAAAATATATATCTTCTAGCTTTGTTCTTTTTCAAGATCATTTTGGATATCTAGAATCCATATTCCATATTAGGATAGATTTTTTTTCTGAAAAATAAATATATAAATATATGATAGTTTCACCTAAAAAAATAGAAAAAAAATATTCTCTGATAAGAAAGAAAGTAAAAAGAAATATTGAAATGTTATCTTTAAGTCATCTAAAGCTTGGTATCAGACAAATGAAACTGTTATGTGAGATTATCATTTTTAATTTTGGATAAATTGCTATAATACTAGATGTCAACCACTAAGCCAAGCATGGGAAGGAGGGATAGGGAGAGAATGGGGTGGGGATCGGGTGGGGGCTGATTGGGTGATGTGTGCATGTATGTCTACAAAAGTTTTTATCCCACTATGATGTATGAATACAGTGTACCAATAAAAAATAAAATAAAATAAAATAAAAAGTTTCATATAATGAATCATCCCCCTTATCAATAAGTAGAACATAATCAGTACCTGTAAATAAATTTCCCCATTGGTTCCCTCCCAGCAACTGACCTGGCTCTAAATATAATCATTAACCTGACTTCTAATGCCATAAATCTGCTTTACCTATTCTTGAATTTTATACAAATATGGTATATGTAACCCACAATTCACCCATTCTGTTGCTGTTGGACATTGGACCATTTAAGTTTGAGCTTAATACAGATGACGCTTCTACCCACATTCTTATACGTGTCCTTTTTGTGGCCCGGAGTATGAGATGATCTTATGAGAGAAGGTAGAACTGGAGTCAGCTTTGATTTTGATAGAAATATGGGTGCTTTTTAGACAACTCCCAAGCTGAATTTTTTTGGGGGGTAGTGAGGATGGAACCCAGGGGCATTCTACTCTGAGCTACAACCCAGCCCTATTTTTTTATTCTTTATTTTGAAACAAGTTCTCACTGAGTTGCGAAGTAGTCGCTAATTAGCTGGGGCTGTCCGCGAACCCGTGATCCTCCTGTCTTAGCCTCCCAAACGCCAGGATTACAAGCGTGCGCCACCATGCCCAGCCTCCCCAAGCTGGATTTCAAGTAACAGAATCATTTGCAGCAGTGGAGTTTGAGGGTAATTCCCTGTGCACACAGATCCCGTCATGACACCCCGTCGGTGCCAGGCTGATGCTAAGTGGGGCCTCCATGATTTCACTGCAGTAGGGCATGGTAGTCGCACCTCAGTTTTCTCGTCTGTAACAACACCGGCCTCACAGGCTGCTGTGAGGATCAAATCGATGCTTGGCCTAAAGGAAAGGGGAAGAAGGCAGGAGAACCAGTGTCCATGGACAGACATTTACCAAATGACTCCCAATATTAGCTCACTGGGTTCCCACCTTCTACCTCTGAGCTACTCTCCCAGCCCTGTTTTAATTTTTATTTTTGAAACAGGTTCTGTTTTTGAAACCGTTTCTCCTGTCTCAGCCTCCCAAGTACTGGGATTACAGGCCTGCCCCACCATGCCCAGGTTCACCCTTCTCTTTGGGAAGCTAAGGCTCCAGAGGTTTGGAAACTGGCTCAACGTCATGGCGCTGGTGAAGGCAGCGTCAGCCCTACTCAGGCCTCCCAGACTCCCCAGCGCAGGGTGAGCATGCAGGACAGGCAGGGACTTAGGTCCCGCAACTGACTGGTCAGGTGAGCCTCGCCAGGCCCCTCCCAGGGCGACTCTGAGCCCTGGGAGGGCTCAAGGGGAGCTACGTTCTCAGGGGGTCCAGTGGTTTACACACATTACCTGATTTAATTCTCCAGGTGGCTGCTGAGGTGGGAGCTGCCCCCATTTTATAGTAAGGCAGGATTGTTTCCTTATTCTGGTGTTTCTGGTGTGCTGAGAATGTGCAACTGAGAAGACCCAGAGGATTCCATCCAGCTGCCCTGCTTCCCTGCGTAGGACTTCAGCTCCTGACCAGAGAAAGGGAGTGCACCCTGCAGAGAGGACAGAGGAGCTGCCTGCCCGCCCCTCAGCACGCACTGTCTTTGTTCCATGGAACACACACATGCACGTGCACACACACACACACACACACACACACACACGCATGCACACTATCAAGAAAGCCATTGTCAAATGCACGCACTCGAAATCCTGGAAATGCTAAAGGGCTGCGTTTTCTTTTTCAAGGGCCCCTTCCTAATCACAAGAGGCCACTTAGTCTGAGTGGGGCCCAGTAATGCTGATTAATGATTATGTATTCTTCAGGAGGGTTGTGAGTGCTCACACCTCCCTCCGTGCACGTTAATCAGGCCCAGCCACAGTGAAGTTAGAGCCCAGACCATTATCCCACAGACGGGGGCACTCCAGGCCCCCAACTCGGAGGCCCCTGTTAGGTGTCGCCATGGCCTGAGCCAGGACCCACTCCCCTGTCCTCCCTCAAGCCCAGACCAGCAGCAGCACTGCCCTTCCAGCCAAGGCCGGAGCAGAGCTGGGGAGTCTGGAGTCTGTCCCCATACTTCAGTCCTGATTCCCTCTGATCACACACCATGAGCATTTGAATATTAATAGGTCTGAGCTCCTCCAGAGAGTTCGTCTTAATGATCTTTAAGGGCTTTGCTTTAACTCCCTTGCTCTGTACGACAGATATAAAAATTATTAATGAGTGAGTGTCCCGGCCTCCCTCCCCCACCACTATCCCCATAGCAAATTGATCTTTGTGTATTCAGCACCTCTGGGCCCCTGGCCTCCCCCAGCCTCCACTGCCTTTTGAGGAGAGGTCTCTTCTGACTAGGCCTCCTTCCTGGCCTCCCCCAGCCTCCACTGCCTTTTGAGGAGAGGTCTCTTCCGACCAGGTCTTCTCCCAAGGGCAGGGTAGGCAGAATGGAGAGAATTGGCTCAGAGACACCAAACTACCAGGGAGGGGTCATAGGAGAAAGGAGAAAAAGCTGGGATTCAAAAAGATGGATGTGCGGGTTTTCTCAGAAATGGGGCCTCAGGTGTGACAGAAAGAATGAAAGCAAACAGAATGAGGACTTCTGTTTGTTTTGGCTCTGGGGATGGAACCCTGGGGTATGCTACCTCCAAGCTACACCCACGCTCCTTTTTATTTTTATTTTTTGAAACAAAGCCTTGTTTAAATTGCTGAGACTGGTCTTGAACCTGCAATCTTCCTCTCTCAGCCTCCCAAGTATTGGGACTACAGGCATGCGCCACCATGTTCGGTGTCAGAATGAGGATTTTAAGAAGATCTGGAGCCAGGAGCGGTGGCGCACGTTCCCATGTAATCCTAGTACATGGGAGACTGAAACGGGAGGATCGCAGGTTTGTAGCCAGCCTCAGCATTTAGTGAGGCTCTTCAAAACTTAGACTGTTTTAAAATAAAAAATTAAATAGGGATGGGGGGGTAGCTCAGAGATAAAATGCCTCTGGGTTCAATCCCCAGGATCACACACACACACACACACACACACACACACACACACACACACAGCTTTGGAAGGTAAGAAGACAAGCAAAGTTGGTACTCTTATATACCACAGCACTGGGGTAATAGAGATTGGGACCACCGCTTTGGAAACCCAATAGTTTCTGATAGTTTCTACTATGGCTATACATTTTCATAACCTGTGACTCAGCAATTCCCATTTCTAGGAATTAAATATAGTAGGTATGTATCCACCCAATATTGTGTCCAAATGCTCACTAAAAGATGTAGACTAGAGAACAAAGCATGGTGGCACACATTTGTAATCCCAGTACTTGGGGTATAGCTCAAAGGTAGAAAGCTCCTGAGTTCAATCCCCAGTACTACACACACACACACACACACACACACACACACACACACACACTGTATACTAGAATATTCATACCAGTACTGTTCATCAATTACATCATGAATCCACCCTAATGCCCACCCATAGTAGAATGGGCAACGTATGGTATATTCACACTGTGGAATGGTATACAGCAATGAGAATGAAAGCCCTACAGTTAATCAATATATGATATGAATGACTCTCACAAACATGATGTAAAATAATTCACCAGATATAAAAGAACATACAATATGTGATTCCATTTACATGACACTTAAAAACAGGCAAATATTAGTCTCTGAGTTTACAAGTCAGGATAGCAGCTCACGGGGATTGGTAAGCTTCTAGGGAGCTGATGGTATTGTCTGTTCTAATTGGGGTGCTAGTGATACAGGCCTGTTAAGTTTATAAAAATTCATCAAGCTGTACACTTGGGATTTGCACTGTTTTCTGAATATACCATATAGAATAAAGCTTTAAAAAAGAAGAAGAAAGAAAGAAAAAAGCATGGCAGTCAGTGATGGAACAAATATGATTCCCAACGTCCCTGCTAGCCCGGAGATAGGCTGAGAGCTCCAGGGATGAAAAGCAGAAAGGAGAACAATGCATTGAAGAAGCTGAGAAAAGGTAACTGGGAGAGTTTGGTTTTTGTTTTGTTTTGTTAGTGAGGCTCTCAGCAACTTAGTAAGACCCTGTTTTCAAATATATGTATGTGTGTGTATGTGTGTATATATATATATATATATATATATATATATATATATATATATAGAGAGAGAGAGAGAGAGAGAGAGAGAGAGAGAGAGAGAGTATAGCCCAGAGGTAGAAAGCCTCTGGGTTCCATCCCTAGTACCACCAAATAAAATAATAAATAAATAAATAATCTTAATTTTTTTTTTCTTAGCAGACTTCATATAAAGGCCAAGACCTAGGTCAAGGGATTGACCTAGAATCTTGCTTTGTATCTGGTAAGTTCGATAAGCCTTTCTAAGGTGGGTAGGTCTGCGAGCCTTTTGCTTTGCTGAGCATAGAGGTTGGAGGCCAGAACAATATCGACCAAGACATTAAAGGGTACTGGAAAGACTGCATGGGCAAAGGACAGAGAGAAATGGAGGGAGCCAGCTGATAGGTGTTACAGTTAGGATCTGGAATGTCCCCAAAGGCTCATGTGTCACAGACTTGGTCCCAGCTGGTGTCGCTATTAGAGGTGGTAGAAAATTTAGGAGGCGGGTTGGGTTCCTGGGGGTGCATCCCCAGTCCCTTCCTTCCCTAGCCCCCTACTTTCCAGCTGCCTTAAGGTGAACAGCTCTGTTCTGCCACATTCTACCGCACCACAGATCCAGAAACAGTGAAGCCAGCCCACCAGGGACTGAAGCTGGTGAGGTCGTGAGCCAAAATAAATCTCCCCTCCTTTATAGTTGATTTTCTCAGGCATTTTGTCATAGCAACAACGAGCTAGCACAATAGCAAGAGAATTTAGGTTATGAAATGCATTCAATTCCTTCAACAAATATTTATCTCAAAAAGCCTACACACGCCACACTTTGTGTGAGGTGATCTGTATGCAGTGGGGAGTCAGAATACCTGCTCTCAAGTACAGACAGGCACTGACCCTGAATTGTCCGATGTCCACCCCTCCCTCTTCTCCTCCTCTTCAGCATAATGCACGTTGCTTACGAACACTCGGCATTCACACTAGAGGGAAGGCATAGGAGGAAATACTGTTTCGCTCCTGGGTTGGAAAGAAGCGAAGCCAGAGGCCCCTCCCAGGAGGCCAAATAAGTGGTTTCATGCCCTAGTCGACCAGATGGGGCTTTTTAGATATCCAGCATTTACTTCTTCCTTCTTATAGCAAGAGCCTTTGATTTGCTTTTGAGAAATGACCTCTCCTCCGCTGTAGGTAGTTATAATGGGACTGCCAGCCAAATGTTTTCCCCTGAATTTCTAGCCACAAGAGAAGCACCTGGTCCCTGCGGGGTCAGTGAGACTTAGGAGCTGAATCCTGAAGGGGGAGATGCAAGAAGAGCATAAAGGTTGAGTTGGTGGCCCAGAAAGAGATGCCACGAGATCAGCGTCTGCTTCCCGGATCCCCGCCCCCCTTTCTACATGAGGCTCCTCAGCATGGGGCCCTCGGAATCAGCCAGCTTGTCTAGGTCCTTCCAATACATTCCCCTTTTGCTTAATTGAGCTAGAGTTGTTTTTGAGCATTCAAAGAAACCTATTAACACATTGGTGAAAACTCCCAATCCCTCTTCTCCAGTAAGGGGTCTGAACCCCTCCAAGGAGAACCTGGGGTATAGAGGTGATGAGGGCCTGGCTGAGAGAACAGATAAATCCTGGAGCCATGTTTACTACTTGAAGACGAAGTATAATCAAAATACAAAGGCTTCCTTAGGCTCACAGCGACTGCCCTTAATTAGCAAGGACGCTCACTGCATTGGTGCCAGCACTCAGGAAGAGGCCAGCGCTCTGACAGAAGAGCTCAGCTTCATCTGGGTCAGGTGAAGGCTTCAGTGACAAGCCGAGCTTGGTAAACATTTTCTAAGGGATCTTTAAGCTTGGCACCTAAACTCACTTCTGTGTTCCCCGTAGGTCTCCCTGTCCCCATGACATGACAGGGCTTCCTCCTTTCTAAATTCATGTACATTTTTAAGGGCCCTGAGGAATTCCTCAGGGGAGAGAAAGCTAAATTTACTCCTTCAATTAATCTTCCCAAATGTTCTTGCCTGCCTTTAGTCTGTTTCCTCTAAGTACCTCATGAACTCAGTAGCAAAGAACTATGTATTGTAGATGCTGTTTTGCTGCCTTAAAAAAAAAAGTCTTCTAATTTTGAGTTCATTCCTCCCATTATTTTCTGCCTCTTTTTTACTTTTTTCTTTTGTTGATGGTTGTGCCTCTGATCTACACCTCCAGCCCTGTTTTATTTCTTTTGAAATAGGACCTCACGAAGTTGCTGAGAATGGCCACAACCCTGCTATCCTCCAGTCTCAGCCTCCCAAGTAATGGGATTATAAGCGTGTGCCACCACGCTCAGTTCCAATCTCTTTTAATATCCTATTTCAGGCCGGGCGTGGTGGCGCACGCTTGTAATCCCTGCGCTTGGGAGGCAGAGACAGGAGGATCGCGCAGGTTCGAAGCCAGCTGGCTTAGGAAACCCTGTTTCCAAATAAAAATGTAAAAATAGGTCTGAGAGTGTAGCCCAGAAGTAGAAGGGCTTCCAGGAACCCCAGTACCACCAAATATATATATATATATATATATATATATATATATATATATATATATATATATATATCCTATTTCAGGAGCCTAAGATTCCCTTACATAAACAATGACAAAATCCTTTAATGCTTCTGGCAGACCAGGCCATTAGCTCCCTCCCTAAGCAGTCCAAATTCCTACCCAACTTATTACCTAGCCCAAATTTCAGTTCAGTGCAAAAACACATGCATGCACCTGTGTGGCAGGCCTGTGCAGCCCTTGAAATGCACCTGTGAATACGCAGTCCTTGCCCTACATATTCACATGGTGACTGCTTTATAGACCATCAGAGAGACTGTAAGCAAATGTGATGAGACAGGGAAAGACAGTAAACCTCACCCACAGGTCTAGATAGATCCCCTTTATGAAACAGTTTAAGGTGGTTCCTGAAGGACGGTAGAGAACCAAGAGAATGGCTTCTCCTTCACTAGAGCCTTCTGCAAAGCTGTTTCTCTTTGAGGGAAAGATCCTGTTCTAATTCTTTCCTAAGTCCATGGATTTGGAGCGCATAATTGTTAGGATTTTGACATGGAATTCTCCCCCTCCTCCCAGTCTTGCATTAACAGCAAGGTTCGGGGATGGGGCTTTCAGGCAACCTTTTGATCAGTCAGGAAAACAGGACCTTGTTGGATGGAGTAGGTCCCCGGGGGAGGGGCTTGGAGGGTGTGTCTTCTCCCCAGCTCTTCCTCCCCATGCTTCCCAGCTGCTGGGAGCTGAGCAGCCTCCCCCCGGTCATGACATTTCCACCTCGGAGCCAGCATCCACTGGAACCTTGAGCCAAAATAAACTGTTCCTTCTCTAAGCTGCTCTTGTCATGTATTCTGGTAGAGCAATGAAAAGCAGACCAACCCGTTGATGTACTTTTCCATAGAAATACTCTCACAAATACCGGCTAGGTTTCCAGGCTGGTCCGCAGCACCTAATTACCTACAGTATGTCACAGAGATACATAACGCCCACCTGGCTGTTTCTAGAGGTGAAGTATACCAAGCCCTGATGTTTAATGGAAAAGCCTTCACATAAGCCCTCCTCTTCCTTGCTAAATCCCAGCAATTCTCCTGGGGCCTCCTCCCTCCAACTCAGCCTCCAGCCCCACCACCTTGCTTCAGGTCAACAGGCACAGAACTTGGACATCCTAGGTCCACTTCTTCTCCAACTCCCTGCGTTGCTGCTGGACACTTTCCAATAGTTTCCCGGTGCCCATGTATTAGAGTTCAAATGATGCCACAAAAGCTAAGTCAAGATCAAGCCCCCATCTACCTTTCTGGCCTTTCCCTGCCACTCCGTTTTCTCTGTGTATAGCCACATGGTTTCCTATTCTCGAGGTTTCTTGTCTTTGCTGCCATTCTGGCTGTTTCCTCTACCTAGAATGAATGGCTTCCCTGTGTTACGGTTTAGACACAGAATGTCCCCCAGAAAAGCTCAGATGTTGGCAGTCCGGAGATGTTTAGAGGTGAAATAACTGACTTGGGCTCTAACCACATCAGCAAATTAATCCACTGATGGCTTAGTGATGTGAGTGGACTTCCTGGGTGGTTGGCTGTAGGCAGACAGGGTGTGGCTAGGGGAAGGCAGGTCAGCCACTGGCGGCTTGGCCTTGGGGAACTTTCTGTCTCTGGTCCTTTCCTTCCCCCTCTCTCTGCTTCCTGGCTGCCCTGAACAGCTCTCCTCCATTAAGACCTGCAGCCATGTTTCTGTCTTAGAGTCTGCCTACTATGGACTGAATCACTGAAACCATGAGCCAAAATAAACTTGTCCACCTCTGCTGTTCTTCTCAGGTATTTTTGGTCCCAGTGATGAAAAAGCTATCTCAGTTTGGAAATGCCCATCCATCTTTCAAGACCAAGCTCCTCTGTCCAAGACAAGTTGTATTTCCATTGTGGCAACATGTTGAACTGTCCTATAATTGTGCTCGCTTACTCAACAAATATGCGTGCCCGCAAGTGGGCCACACCGGTTGCCTCAGTAGGCAGCGCACGCCCTGAAGAGGGGCCAGGACCTGGTGGAGCTGGCTTTGCCTCCTCCACTGGAAAAGCAGCAGCCAAGGTCTAAACTCAGAATTGGGTTTCCGAGCACCTTCCAGCCACTGCTTGATCTTAATCAAATGATTTAACCTTTTCATATTTAGTTTCCTTATCTGGAAAGTGGTTTCACAAGTTGGTTTAACATTAGTACCCAAATCCAGCTGAATATCAGAATCAATGAGAACTTTATAAATGTAGAGAACAGGAATGACAGAACTAGTGGGGGGAAGATACCGGGGTGGACTGAGCCCAGAGGCATTCTACCTCTGAGCTACACCTCCAGCCCTATTTTGTAATTCTTTTTATATTTTGAGACAGAGCCTGTTGTGGTGGCGCATGCCTGTAATCCCAGTACTTGGGAGGCTGACACAGGAGGATCGCGCAGGTTCAAAGCCAGCCTCAGCTACTTAGTGAAGCTCTTGGCAACTTAGTGAGACCCTGTTTCCAAATAAAGTATAAAATAGGTCTGGGAGTACAGCCTGGGGGTAGAAAGCCCCTGGGTTTCATCCCCAGTACCACAAAAAAATAAAAAAAAATTGAGACAAGATCTCGCTAAATTGCTGAGGCTGGCCTCAAACCTGTGCTCCTCCTATCTAAGGGTCCCAAGTATTGGGCGTGCATCACCACATCCAGTGACACAGAATATTTCAATTTTTAAAAAAATATGAAGTCTTGTAATCCCAGAACTCGGGAAGCTGAGACAGGAGGATCATAGGTTCAAAGCCTGCCTCAGCAGCTTAGTAAGGCTCTCAGCAACTTAGTGAGACTGTTTCCAAATAAAATATAAAATAGTTCTGGAGCTAGGTGTGGTGGCATACGCCTGTAATCCCAGCATTTGGGAGTCTGAGACAGGAAGTTCGAGGTTCCCGGACAGCCTTGGCTACTTAGTGAAGCCCTCCGCAACTTAGTGAGACCCTGTTTCAAGATGAGAGGATAAAAAATAGGGCTGAGGGTGTAGCCTGGAGGTAAAATGTCCCTGGGTTTCATCCCCAGTACAAGAAAAAAAAATAATAATAATTCTGGGAGTGTAGCCTGGAGTCAGAAGGCCCCTGGGTTCCATCCTCAGTAAACACACACACACACACACACACACACACACACACACACACACACACAATGAAGTGATTCTCATAAGTAGCCAGACTGAGAACCACAGATTAGAGGCCTAAACTATGTAATGGGCATAGCTGGGTCCTGAGCACTGTGACAGATGGACTCGAGGACAACACTGGTGTGAGGAGGGAACATGTGCAAATGCGCCCCAAGTTTAAAACCACCCTCACAAGGAATCATGAGACACAGCATAACCCCCAAGCCAACCCCAGAGCCACTCTGGAAAGCAAACAACTCCCAGCACACATGTCTGCTCAACCCAGCTTCCCAAACTACCACCCATGGAGCATCGAGGAGTTCTAGAGAAGTCGCTTTTCCCAAAGCTTAAGCTGTTACTGAGAGCATTCATCTACTGAAAACAAAGGGAAGGACTTCAGGAAGAGCCGGCAATGAAGGAAGACGCTGGCAACTGCACTGGTGCCTACTATTAGATCAGTGCTACTCAAAAGGTAGCTCAGAGCACCATGATGTTGGCAATGTGCTATCCTTGCAAGTCAACAGCATCTTCCCTTTCTACTGTACTGGTATCCCCTTGGAAAGAGAGGGATGCACAGCTCTGCTTCTGCTTGCTCAATCTTGGGATAAATGACGGTTTGTGCTCAAGACAAAAACAGGTTCAGGAATGTCACCGCAGCTGCTTTCTAGTCTCTGGAAAAGGCTAAAATAGGGAGTAAACTGCTTCTGTGACTTCCAGGACTCCGACTTGTGTGTAAAAACTGTGGAAAGGCCATACAACCAGTGGTGCTCCTAGCCCACAATCTGGAAGCATCCTGCTTCATAAAATGAAAACCCAGCCGGGCATGGAGGCGCACGCTTGTAATCCCCGCGCTTGGGAGGCGGAGACAGGAGGATCGCACAGGCCAGCCGCGCTGGCGTAAGAGACCCTGTTTCAAAAATATAAAATAGGTCTGGGAGTGTAGCCCGGAGGTAGAATGGCTTCCAGAAACCCCAGTACCACCAAAACAAATAAATAAATAAAAATAAAATGAAAACCCAGGAATTATACTTCTAGGAATTAATCCAGACATTCTCCAACACATGAACAAAATCACGTACAAAAAGGTCTGCTGTTAGCCTGGAGTGGCACAACTCTGTGATCCCAAGACTTGGGAGGCCGAGATAGGAGGATCACAGGTTCAAAGACAGCCTCAACAAGTAGTAAGACTCTCAATAACTGGGTGAGACCCTGTTCTAAAACAAAATAGATAAATAAGTAAAATAGGGTTGAGGTGCTGCTCAGAGGTAGAATGCCCCTGGGTCCTGGGTTCAATCCCCAATACTTAAAAGTCTGTTGTCCCCAACAGCAAAGAAACACTGGATAACACAAGAGATTACATAAATTATGTGAACACAGACAACCATTAAGTTGTACATTTTAATTACAATTTATACCAATAAAAAGAATTAGTTACAAAAAGAAAAGCCATCTATACAAAATAAGGAGCTTTATTTTTCTCAGTCATAAAAATTCACTGTCTTACCTTAAGTCAAAATTCAAGATAACCTGTTTTGGTAAAATCATCCCAAGAAGATCAGAAATCCAGTCAAGATCAATAAAGTATCGGCTTCCTGTGTTTAAGTTAATTCAAGGAATATTTTGCCTTGAACTGAAGAATTGTAAATACTTGAAGACCTTTAGAAAAACTACTGCTCTCAGGCTGGTGAGAGGGCAGAGCAGGGCAACTAGCTCCCCTCCCAGGACAAGCTTCTCACACACACCCAACCAGACTCCACTCCTGCACACGAGTGCAAGCAACATAACAGGACTAATGGCTTCTAAAATTTACAAGTGAATTTTATTGTGGCCATGGGTCAACAGCAGAATTTGACAGTTTTAAGTTCAGCCTCTCCCCGCCTACTGTTTTATCATATAAATTACATATGGAGAACTAACCAACTTTAGTAAAAATGCAGAGATGTTTTCAAACTCCCATTTGCTAGTACAACACACATCACAGCTTAATCAGCGGGGAAAAGAAAAGTCATACTGTTAGGGCATGTTTTCCTGAAAAGAAACTGATCAAAACGTTCAAAACCTTCTCAGTCAGCTCTCAGTATGGCAACCACTCAACACTGCTTCTGAGCAGCCTCCTTTCAGAAATAAAAAACAAAAAGTAATTATGAAACACCACAGCCTTCAAAAACATTTTATTTGATGTGATGGGCCAGGCTCGGATGGAAAAAGCTCACCTATCGAACAGGAGTTGTGGGTATTCAAGCCGGACTGATTCACGAAGCTTGTACATTCATGACTCAAAACAACAGACACCTTCGAATGCAAATGATCTAAAGGCATTACCATCCAAACTGAGATTCACTAAGATCCGCTCGTTTCAGCTTTACAAAATGATTTACAGATTAACTGAAACACTCGACCAAAAGAGGGTAGGGGGAAGGCAAAAAAAAAAAAAAAGACAATTTTAATAGGGTCTGAGGCAGTCCTCGCTCCCTCTACTGCTCAATGAACACAGGTCCAGAATGAGAAGGAAACGGAACCACTGCCCAGGAGCCTCTCGCTGTGGCCAGTGACTGGAGCCTCCCAACACAGGCAAGCCCAACGACGCTAGGTGTGCAGGCCAGGGGGCCCTACACCGGGGACACACAGGGACCGTGTCCACCCGTTTGCCTGGGTTAGGTTCAAAACTATAGTGGAAGAACCTCCACTGTAGTTTTGATCACTCAACTTAGGAAAACTGCCTAGCAACAACCTCCAAACCTCATTAATACCAATTGGAGCCCTCACTGGTGTTTTATAAAAACATCTGAAGAGTGGCCAATGGTTGCAATGGCTGGCAAATGATGCAATCCCAAAAGCTGAGAAAGCCTTCAACCTCTGCTTCGGTCTCCTCCCTACTGTCACAGTTCTGTCACCAAAGGAGAAACCTGATCAAGTTATCTGTCATCGAGCCTTGGCATAAGTCAATAAATAAGAGAGTCTGTCAAAGGCAGAGCATTGTATGGGCGACCTGTCTAGCTGCAACTTGGGGTAAGTAGGAGGCGTGTACGAGAGAGGCAGGAGTCCTCTGGCAGGAGTTTGGCCACCCAAGCCCAGATGCCCGGCTCAGAGCCAGCAGCCCCAGGAGCTTCGAGAACCCATTATTCAGATGGAAAGGGAAGAAGAGAAGACACCAAAAAATCGAGTCAGCTTTGAAATTTGCACAGTCGATATTTGTTCTTCATAGCAGTAAGGACTTGAATGAGAATCATGAAACTTGAGGAACACTTGTATTTTCCTTCAGGATTTAAAAAATTCTGTCTCGTACTGAAAGACTACATTCATTGTGGGTCAGGTCCAACGGCTTAGCTAGGACTTGGTTGTTACGCACACCAAGCAGTGGAAGGAAGCGTCGTCCGAGTGCACGGCTGGAGGCCCAGGCCAGGGCCTCTCCTTCACTGCTCTCCGAGTCGGAAGCCCTGGCCCCAGTTGTGTCTCCCGCCTCCGGCATTCTGATCAGCAGCTCGCCTCATGCTGGCAGGGGGCACACCAAACCCTGACACCCCGCCTCTCCTGCTGGGCAGCCAGCGGTACCTGGAGCAGAGTGGGGAGAAACGCAGAGGAGAGAAGAGCAGTTCGGTAGTGTCCAACCATCACACATCTCCCTCTCCTGTCACACTGAAGACCAGGGAGCGTGCCTTATTTAACTTGGCTTTTTCAGCACCGAGCTCAAAGCCCTGGCCACAGATGGAACTTGCTTTTCATGTTTCTTAACTCTATCAAGCTTTCAGTTAAATTCACACTCTAAACATTTTTTACAAAAGTAATCCATGCAGAACAAGATTACACCCACAAGCCTAAAAACAGGAAAGAATGACTGATAGCATTTGGGTCTACCTAAATATGGATCAAACTGAATCAAAGAACAAAACAAGCTCATTTTCAAAGGACAAATCCACAGGCTGTGGACTGAGCCCTAACAGCGTTCCCACAATGGTCTCGGCTGCGTGCGTCAAGGGAGACTGGGCAAGGTTTGGGGTATGTTTTCAAAGTTTACTCAATCTGTCCTCCCCATCTCAAAGACGGTGGGAAAGCTGAGGGCCAGAAAGGTTACATGGTTTCTCACTTTACAGACTAATAAGTTGGGAGTTACAAACACCTAAGAAAACTTAGCCCAAGCCCATTCTCTCACAGCGTTGTCCAACCACTTCATGTCCTTACCTTTATCTTTAGTAAAGTAAGAATGTGTTTAAAACCTATTCTATTATCAAAAACTAACGTTCAAAATTTAGCTTGAGCAGGGCGTGGTGGCACATGCCTGTATTCCCAGCAGGCTCGAGACCAGCCTCAGCAATATAGTGAGAGTCTCAGCAACTTAGTGGGACCTTGTTTCAAATTTTTAAACATGGAGAACATTATGTTAAATGAAATTAGCTAATCATAGAAAGTGAAGGGTCGTATGTTTTCTCTCATATGCGGGATCTAGGGGATAATCAAGATACAAGAAACACTCTGGATAATGGAGGAGAAAGCCCAGTGGAGCCAGGGGCGTGGTCTAGGAGGGGAGGAGACAGAGAATTAACCAGGGAAACGCTTCCACTGATGTTCCGTATACGTGTGAGCATACCAACGCCAATCTCGGTATCGTGAAGAGAGGGAGCAGGCAGAAAGCCCACCAAGTGCTGTGTGCGTGAATGTCACCTCGTTCTTTACTACACCATGAGACTGTACGACGATGACGTAGCAATAAAAGTATAAGAAAATAAATTTTAAAAAGAGGGCTGGGAGTGTAGCTCAGAGCAGAACACTCTGGGTTCAATCTCGGACCAGAGCTGGCACCCTGTGCCCCTTACTAAACTACACAACTCTAACTGGACAGCAGGTAGTCAATGGGGTCCTCATTTTTTGTCTCATCCTTGATAACTTCATGTTCCTTCCCAAAAAAGACAGAGACTCCTTTAAACTGAAAATTAACTCCATACAGAAAACAGACCCACTCTTCTGAATGGAATGTAAAAACCTGATCATCTTAGAAGTCTATGATTCAGTCTATGTCTTTAAACAAAGAGCTTTACCCTTAAATCAAAGTGTATTTCTAAGTGCTGGGTTCTCAACATCTATGACATCTGGTACAATAATATTCCCCCACAGCACATGATAAAATACAACACCTGAAAAAGGCAATACCAGGCTGTCTAGCTTAGCTTCTTTCCCTAAAACAATATGGAAGCAATCTCCACTGCTTAAGCAGATAGTGAAATTAAATGCAAGTAATTAGTATAAAAAGATACCCAATTATACATAATCAACAAAAATTTATGGTAATTTCAAAGCAGTTACTGCTTTTGCAGGGAGCTGCATTTTGTCATCTGATCTTTATGCAAAATTTCGCAGAGGGGCTTCCTCCAATAAGGACAGCTCAAGTGGAAGGCGGGCTCCAGCGTGCTGTGGCTTTTGCCCCTAGAATCTTGTACATTTTGTTGCCCATCATCGAGAAATATCTCTAAGCAGTTAAGTCAGAATACAGCCATTTAAAGTAAAATAACTGTTGGCTGTCCCCCGAAGCGCAAGCTTTTTAAAATCGATGCATCTGCCATCCTACTTGATAAACCTAGATCAGAAATCCAAACCTCCTGCTATTATATCCTTTGATAATTAGAAAACAGATTGGTCATTTGTTTTTTAGCCTGAAGGCAACCCAAGGCTGAGAAGGGAAATAAGTTTCTTTTAATTCTCTTACAGAATAAAAACAACAACGCTGAATTTTTTTCTGTATATGATGGTTCACAACAAAAAGACTTTCACAAACAAATTCCTAACCTGTGCAGGGGAATGGAAGGGCCCTACTCAAGTTTTACTGCCCTTGCTGACCCCGGGGAAGATGGACAGAATTGCAAAACACTAAACCGAGCAAAATGCAAAAGGGTTTTTTCTCTAAGCTTTTAAATGCAAGCTATTACTTCATATCCCTGACGCGAGATTAGGTGTGATTGTCAGGCAGGCTGTGACACCCAGATGGTGATTTAGCTGGGCCCTGCTTCAACAGCCTTTGAAGAACTGACAGGACGGCCACCTCATTCACACACTCAAGCCCATTACTTCCCACCCCGCCGTGAAGACTCAGCGCTCGGCTCTTATGTACTACGTACGTGCCCACCACCGAGCTCCCAACGGTGCGTCTCATCTGAGGTTCTGAGAGACAGGGGTAGCCCCTCAACTTGTAGACTTCTAAACTAGAGCTTGAAGGTTTTATTAAATAACTTTCCCACTATCAAAACTGGTCTGAGGGCAATGGCATTCTAAGAGCCACTGCCCTCAGCCTTCTCGCTAGAATCAACCCTAAAGGCCAAGAACAAGCACGCGCTTCCAGTGCTTGAGACTGGACAGACCTTGTTTCTCTCATTTTAGCTCTAAATGGTCCTACAAAATTTCTACTCTGAGCAAGGCATGCTGGCACATTCCTGTAATCCCAGTACTTGGGAGTCTGAGACAGGAGAATTGCAGGTAGGTGGACAGACTCAGCAGCTTATCGAGGCCCTCTGCAACTTAGTGAGACCCTGTTTCAAAAAATGAAAAGACTAAAAAAATAGGGCTAGGGGTGTAGCTCCGAAGTATAATGCCCCTGGGCTCCATCCCCAGTACCTCAATAAATAAATAAATAAATTAATTAATTAATTAATTAAATAGAGCTGGGGATGTAGCTCAGAGGTAGAATGTCCCTGGGTTCAATACCCAGCACTGCATGTAAGTGCGTGCATACACACACACACACACGCAAATTTTTTATTAATAAATAAAAAATAAATATTACTTTGTAATATGTAATACAAAAAAGGTTAAAACTGCTAACCACTGAGCTCTGCTGCCCTGCTGTGACTCTGCCTGTCCCCGCCCAGGGCTCGCACCTGGAGCCTGCTCAGCAGAGCCCATTCCCCTCCCCTGCCGTGGAAACCTGTGTGTGTGGTCCCTGGCTCAGAGACTGCCATGACAGACTGAGCCCTGCTCCTTGGCTTCCCGTGACTGTGTGTGACAGAGTAAACCATTTACTAGCTCACATGCAGTACAGTGATTGTTCAAGGAGAAGGGAGAAAACACTTACAAAAACTGAGGTGTGGAGAGAAAATTTCTTCCACCCAAGTCCATTGGGTATCTGAACATTAGGAAGAAATAGAGATGTCCAACAAGATTTCCGATTAGCTCATTGATTACCCTGCAAACAGAGAGCCGAATTAGTCTAAAGACATTCAACACTAAAGTGAGATGTGCCAAGTGTTAAGTGATCGCAGGAGAAGAAATCCTTCAGTCCAGCCATCTACAGTCCCCAGCTCTACAATCGGCCCTTTTACATCCAAGTGGCAAACGCGATCTGAGTAAAAGGGAGTCGGCCTGCGAGCCAACGAGGCCCACTGGTCTTCTGGGCCACCAACCCTGCCAGCTTCTCTTCCTCCCTCCACCTGGCTCCAAAGCCCGTGTGTGCTTCTTCCAGCCACGGGAGTTAGGGGAGTTGCAAAGCAAGCTTCTCACCACGTTCGGTCATGAATGGTGCATTTGCAAAGCACAGGCAAATGTGCAGGTTACCAGGAGAGGAGCAGGGGAGGGAGGAGAGGGGTAATGCGTGCTCATCGCTGGCAGAGCCCTAGGCCCTGCTCTCTTGCCTCTCGTCTCCTCGAGTGTAAGACGCCACCCACGATCCCTCAGGAGAGCTGACTACATCCTGCATCCTAAAATAGACACTGGCTTTCCTCAGGTTTCCCAGGACTCACAGAGAGGTCACCTCAAGATTATGGATCCACTGTTACTACCACCATGTCCTTTTCTGTCTTCACCTGCAATGTGATTCCTGTCAGGGGCAAGTCAACCCCTGCAGCAGCCTACAACTCTGCAGCTTAACCACACTCCGCATGGGCCGTGCTCTACGCAAAGTCTGTCTGCTTGACTCAGTCCCTTCTCCCTATCGATATGCAGAAGTAGGGACCACACAGAGCAAGTACGTCAGATACACGAAGAACCGGTACCAGTGAAATCTGTTAAACTCTCGCACACCTGTTAGTTCCAGTACTTGGGAGGCTGAGAAAGGAGGATGTCAAGTTCAAGGCCAGCCTCAGCAATTTAGTGAGACCTTGTTTCAAATTAAAAAAAAAAAAAAAAAAATAGGGCTAAGGATAAAACTGAGAGGCAGAATGCCTCTTGGTTCAGTTCCCAGAACCACCACAACACACACAGAACCTACTGAACTTTTTGGGGAGAGGATGGGGCAATACAGGGGGTTGAACCTATTCTACATCCAAGCTACACCCCCACCCCTATTTTTTATTTTGAAACAGGGTTTCAAAATAGGTTAAGGTCACTATGGAACACTAGGTGGTTGAGGGTCTCAGTTAGCAAGGCTGGTCTCGAACCCGCGATCTTCATATGTCAGCCTCCCAAGTATAGACATGAACTACCATGCCCAGCTTCTACTGAACTCCCAAAAACATTCTATACTAAGAAATGAGAGGAGCTGGCCTTGGTGGCGCACGATTGTAATCCCAGCATTCGGGAGGCGGAGACAGGAGGATCGCGGTTCGTGGCCAGCCTCAGTTCCTTAGTGAGGCCCTCTGCAACTTAGTGAGACCCTGTTTCAAAATAAAGAACAGAAAAAATAAGGCTGGGGTGTAGCTTGGATGTAGAATCCCCTGGGTTCCAGTTCCAGTACTGCAAAAAATAAAAAATTTTAAAAAAGAAATGGGAGATCTTAGATCCTGGACCAGCAGACTACAAAATGTGGCCCTGCGTAGCCAAAACTTCTGTGTCATCAAATCACTCATAAAACCACTTCTCATCTGAAGACCTGCATTTCTGTGACAGTGAGCAGCGTCCACGGTACTTCAAACACGCCTCAAGAGTAAAAGATACGGTAGCTCTACAGACACCACTTACAAGAACCGACTCAGATACAAATTAGGTCTATGGATGCTCAATTTGGATAATGAATCCAGAAATGCATATTTATTCAAGGAAACAAATAAAAAAATACACCGTGTCTAATGGTGAGTTAACAAAATTCTAACTATCTTTTTTTTTTTTCAGTACTGCAAATTGAACCCAGGGGCATTCTACCTCTGAGCTACACCCCCAGCCCTATTTTTATTCTTTATTTTGAAAGAGGGTCTCACTAAGTTGTGGAGGGTTTCACTAGGTAGCTGAGGCTGGCCTCAAACCTGTGATCCTCCTGTCTCAGCTTTCCAAGTACTGGGATTACAAGCATGCATCACCATCACCATGCCTGGCTAACTTTTCAAATTAAAGGTGCTTAAAACCCAGTAATTTATGCCGGGCGTGGTGGCGCATGCTTGTAATCCCTGGGCTTGGGAGGCTGAGACAGGAGGATCTCGCAGGTTCGAAGCCAGCCTCAGCTACTCAGTGAGGCTCTCAGCAACTTAGTGAGACCCTGTTTCCAAATAAAATAGAAAATAGGTCTGGTAGAAAGCCTCTGGGTCCCACCCCCCAGTACTGGGGATGGAACCCAGAAGCATTCTACATCCAAGCTATACCCCCAGCCCTATTTTTATTCTTTACTATGAAACAGGGTCTCACTGAGCTGCAAAGGGCCTCACTAAGTAGCTGAAGCTGTCCGCAAACCAAGATCCTCCTGTCTCAGCCTCCCAAATGCTGGGATTACAAGTGTGGGCCACCACGCCTGGCTAAAATGTAATTATTCTAATAAGGTTCTAACATACCATTATTGAAGTTCTTTATGGTTTTATAAAGTCTAGGGAAAGAAGATAAAGATTAATGAAACTTTTCCAAGGATAAATTTCCAACTAAATAAATATAGTATCACTTACGAGCCCCCGATGATATAGTTGAATCCAAGGATAACCCAGGGTAAATAACACGCCTAGGAAAGAAAACACACAACCATGAACAAAGCCTCACCTCCAGAGCATGCAGCTACTGGGGACTGAAATGGGGAGGATATGGGGCTTTAGGAAAGCCTTTGGAAGGCCACTGCAAAATTTCTCACATCAATCTAGCATAATTCCTACTATACTTCCAACTTTTTATCTAAAACTATACTTATTAATATATATATAACTGGAAGGACAGAGTTGGTTGCCCAGAATTCAGATGCAATGCATGCCCTGCTGAAATTAAAGCAAACAAAGAACTTCAGAAAGTAGACAAGTGTCAGCTGGACATGGGCCCACATCTCTATCCCAGTACCTGGGAGGCCGAGACAGGAGGACTGCAGGTTTGAGTTTGAGGCCAGCCTCGGCAACTGTTTCAAAATAAAATATAAAGCCAGGAGTGGTGGTACACGCCTATAATCCCAGTACTTGGGAGGCTGAGACAGGAGGCTCGCAGGTTCACGGTCAACCTCTGCAACATAGTGAGGCGCTGTTTCAAAATAAAAGAATGATGCCGGGCGTGGTGGCACACGCTTGTAATCCCCGCGCTTGGGAGGTGGAGACAGGAGGATCGCGCAGGTTCGAAGCCAGCCGTGCTGGCGTAAGAGACCCTGTTTCAAAAATATAAAATAGGTCTTGGAGTGTAGCCCGGAGGTAGAAAGGCTTCCAGGAACCCCAGTACCACAAAAAAAAAAAAAAATAAAATAAAAAATAAAAAAAATAAAAGAATGAAATAGGCCTCAGGGTACAGCTCAAAGGTAGAATGCCCCTAGGTTCCATCCCTAGTACCACCAAAAAATAAATAAAAAATACAAAGGGCTGAGGATATAGCTCAGAGGTAGAATACCCCTTGTTCAACCTACAGTTCCAAAAAGAAGGAGGCAGGTAGACAAGTGTCCTATGGATGCTACTAAAAACATAACCCATAGCAGAGTCACATTAAGATGCCAACCTGCAAATTGTTACAATTAACTTGAATTTTCAACTCATTCAATCTCCCAAATAAAAGCTGTCCAGGTAAATTTAATTCTGAGCCCCTTACCAAACCCAAGGCCTCACACCAAAGGCTACAGGTGCTACAGGGAACTTTACAAACTGTAAAGGAAGGGTTATACATAAATAACTTGAAGGTGAAATAAGGCAAGGTCTATAAAGGGACCACCGAAGCGCTGCAAAACGCCAAAGCCAAGACTAATTCTAGGCAGGAGATTCGGATGTGCCCACTCCCGTAATGGGTAGGATTTATAGGAGAAAGTGATTCAAAAGGATATCACAGGTAGAAAATCGTGAAATCAGGCCCAAAGGGAAATGTTGGGGGCAAAAAATAATCTGCTTTAGCTTGAAGCATATAATAAGGAGTGAGGGAGTGATTAAAAACAGATCTTAAATGGAAGGGCTTCACATAGTAGCACTGTTTTACACACACACACACACACACACACACACACACACACACACACACACACACACACACACAACCCAGGGACCTATCCCTGAGAGGCCTGCCGTACAGTGGGGGAGAAGAGCTGGACTCAGGGGTGAGAAGGGCTTGCCTATGGTACACTGCTCGGCAGTGACCTCTTCTGGGCGAGTCAGAAAGTACACCTCTGGGCTGAAGAGACTTCCGCAAAGACAAATAATGAAAAGGGAGTTTTTCCAACCAAGATAAAGTACCTTAAATCGTGTTCCAAACCAAAACGACACGATCATGTCTCTGTTCAGCTGGGCCCAGACATAAAGTACTGACATGATCAGAGGAATCATCAGCAACTGCAAGAGAAGTCAACAGGTAAAACTAGGCTCCAGAAGCACTTTAAAAAGAGGCTTAGGGCAATGCTTTTTTATCCTGCCCTCCAAAATACTCCTCATGTGGGTATTCAAAAAGCAACTATCAGGACCAATCAAATCGAGCCTATTATTACAAACCAATCCTATTACTTATCAAACAACAAATGTTTACAAAACTCTATACTAAAATACGACCCAATTATATTATTTTAGATGGACCCAAAGTATCAAAGTCAAGCTGTTATTTGCCTCAGGGAGGCGTTCCTTGCCATATAATCTCAATTAAACAATAAACACCTTCATACATACCTGAAAAATATTGCATAAATATTATTCCCAATGTTCAAACATAATACAGAAGCCAGATATAAGCAAGAAAAGCTTATTTTCTTAACTCATGTTAAGAGCTTCAAAGGTTTAGCTGACTCAAGAACATAAAAATAAAACAGCTATCATTGTGCAAGTTCAAAATACCACTCACTAACCACACAGTTCATGTAATTTCAATGTCTGTCAAAGGTTACTAATAGTAAGTCTGAGTATATAAAAGGGCAAATCGCTGCAGCGACACTTACCTGCATATCCATTGCTAAGCCAGTAATCTTGGTTTCTAAAGTTAAGGATCACACATAAAAAAGTGCTCTACAGCCGGGCGTGGTGGCGCATGCTTGCAATCCCCGCGCTTGGGAGGTGGAGACAGGAGGATCACGCAGGTTCGAAGCCAGGTGCGTGGGCTTTAAGAGACCCTGTTTCCAAATAAAAGTATAAAATAGGTCTGGGAGTGTAGCCCTAAGGTAGAAGGGCTTCCAGGAACCCCAGTACCACCAAAAAATTAAAAATAATAAAAAAAAAATTTTAAAAAGTGCTCTACACCTATCAGGACTGATATGGTTATTTCCCCCATTTAAAAGTTTATTTCACTTCCGTGTTCTGCAGGAAAAACTTGTCATTCAGATTACTCGAAGCACTCAAGGAGACAGGTTCTGGTAATCTTCATTATGAATATTCAGGAGACTGCAAGGAGATGCAGACACTCACGCCGTCAGCATGAGGCCGTGAGCTACTGTCCTGTCCAGGCCTTGCCACTGCGTTTTGGCGTCTCTCCTTCAAGTGGAGGATGGAGATGCCTGTGCATCTGAAATAATCATTCTACTCACACTCGGTGCTCTACAGCATGGCTGAAGTCCAAACCTTTTTTTTTTTTTTTTAATTCCTTTAAAGGAAAGGAAAGGGTATCCAAAAATCCTACATTTTCTGGCCAAGTTGAAACAGAAGCTGAAACCAACAGCAACTGTGAGCTCGTAGACTGTGCCGAGGACTTGAGCCACGAAGGCTCTTCTGCTGCTCTGGCCATCTGCAAGAGCCCTGCAGTCTGCAGACAGCTGTGGTTGATAAAAAGCAGAGACTGGCTGCGGCCAGAGCTGGGCAGGAAAGGGGCTGCATCACTTCTTGGTACCCCCAAAGAGGGGCAGCAAGGAGGGCAGGGAATGCTATCATAAATCAATTTTCTGGGGAGAATCACAGATTTCAAAAGCTATCTCATGGCACAGAATCTCTTTGTGCTTCAATCAACAAGCTGTTACCCATGAGAAAACAGGGAACTGCGAACGAGAGGGAACAGTGATGAAACTCAACCAACTGTGGAAAATTCCACAATGGCAAGAGAATCACCACTCAGGCTAAATGGTTTACTACAGCTAAAAAAAAACTTAATTCTTAATTATTAACTGTGGGAAACAAAGATGCAAATACTATAATTTAAAATTTCATCTTTCTCCAAATCTAAACAAACAAACAAACAAACAAAAAAATGGGTTGATTTCTGGCCTGAAATAACACCAAAGGATACCACGATGCAAATCCAGTTAAAGAGAAGCATGAATAAATAGTCTGCTGGCCTCCCATCAAAGGCTCCTAGAAACAAAAATAAGCCAAATGTCATGGTTCAGAATTTTGGAACAAAATTATGTCCATGGAGAGAAACGCTACAAAGAAGTATAAAGAAAACCAAAAATGATTTTAAAAATCATTCCTCTCAACGTGTCTACTGTAGTAGAGCCGCAAACCAAAGGCCGCTGAGGAGGTAGATCTGGCTCTCCGCTGACCTCCTGTGAGCCAAGCCTGACTGCCACTGGCTGAAACAGAGCAAGGGGAAAGCGATCCATCGAGGCCGCTGGACCCCATCACAGGGTGCTGGCCTCTCCTCGCAGCTCTATGATGGCCTGACGGCTGTGCCTTTGATGACTTGGCTAACCCCGCCCTCTCATAACTAGACCATCAGCTTCCTGGGAGGGAATGGTCATTTTGGCCTACTACCTCTAGGTTGGGAGCTCATCATTATTATTACTCCTACTCCTAAACACACACATACCACTTGTCCAGCAATGAGCTTTGATATGAAGATTTGGTCACATTCTTCTGGGAACTCAGACACTAGCAAGGGAATGTGGATGTGAGGGAGGGGCGCACAAAGGGTCAGCCAAATCTTTCCCTGGTCTGACTTTACTCCTCGTCCTGCGTTTCTGAGGTACAATGGGAAGATCCACATCTCCTTTTTACATATAAGTCACACGGCCACAGTCATGTGGCTGGTCAGAGGCAGTAAAGTCTGACTACTAGTGTGGCGTTCTTATCACTGCACCACTGACCTGGCACCTCGCTGTGCTTTATCACTGGGCAAAATAATCAACAACAACCCAGCACTCTCTTCTGAGGACACTTTTCCAAAGCTTACAGTTGGAAGTCTTTAAGAAAAGCAGAGAAAAGAAATGACTCTAAGGTCACTCTAGCTCAAAGCCACCTTCCCTCCAGACCATACTCTACCAGTTATATGACAGAGCCAGTTAACTTAAAAAAAAAGTCCTAGCAAAGTGTCAGAAAAGCCAAAGGATACATATCTGAAAGGAAATGGGTTTCCAGCAAGTCTCTCCTACTCTCTCCATTTCTCCCTTATTACCTCAAAGAAACGTTTCTGCCAGTGCTAAGGAGATGCTGGAGGATCGATACGATGAACCAGAGCTAACTCTATACGATTTCTGAACTTTAACAGCTGTGCCTCTTTCATGTGGTTTTGGCTTTGTGATGTCTAAAGATTTCTTCAGGTTGAGTACTTAAGATACTTAGATGTTGTAATCACATAAACTATAGCACTATATTATTTGCCATGCTTGCAATTGGGAATTTATTATTAACTGGTCTCAAAATCGCAAACTTCCAGTTCGAATCAGAAACCTCATAAATAAGCCAAACACTGCTAGATACTTAAGAGCCTGGAAAATATGCAGGTGGCAAACATTTTGTCAAAATGCTAACTTGAGGCTGTATGGTGAAAAGAAAATCGAGACTCAGTAACCCCGGGTTCTATCCCTAACTCTGTTATCTCAAATAGCTTTGAGACTCTGAGGACTTGTCACCCACTGCTCAGGACCACTGATGATCTTACCAGTCCAACAGTTAAATAAGGGTCTGTGCTCACTTCAAGAGCACATACATTCAATAAAAGGGTTTAATGGAACAATCTTAGCAGCTTTATTAATAGGCAAAAAAATGAACCAAACGTCTATCAAATGATGACAGATAAAGTGTGTGTATGGATATACACTGAAATATTATTTGGCAATAAAAAGAAATGAAGTCCTAATATACTCTATGTGGAATATATATTTTTAAATGGCGTATTTCACGTTATGTGAATTTGATCTCAATAAAAAGGTTCATCAAATTTTCTCTACTTCAGTGTATGTTTGAAATTTTTCCAAAATTAAGAGTTGCAATGGGCAAGGTACGTAAACGTCTGATCTGCCATGTCTTTAATCTATAAAACGGCAACAGAACTACTTTATGCCCAGGATGCTGTAAGGATTAAAAGTGAAGTGAGTGCCCAGCTCGGCCTTGCACCGTTTCTGAGACAGGCTATCACTACGCCATCTCCTAATGTCATCAGAACAACCCACCAACTCCTCCAAGTGAGTAAACACAGGGCTAGTAAGTTAGAAACAAGACTGAAAACAACTATGGGTAACATACCTGTTTCAAGCCGTGTAGAATACTGATATAAGAAATACAAATTGACCAAATAAAGAAATCCAGTTCCTGGACCCACAGGGAAATAAAAGGTGGCAGTGATTGGCCTCCAAATCTGTCCAGATCAAAATAAACACAGCTGTTAGTTTCCTGGGCTGGGTTAATTTTTTTTTTTTATTAAATAAAATGAACCCCTAAAATTGATAGTATCAACACAATTTGAGAAAACTAAAGAAAAGTTCATACAAATTACAATCCCATCAATTTGTAAATCAGTGGAATAAAAGGGCATAAAATAAGCAATAAATATTTCTAACCAAGTTATAAAAATACTATAGAATTATATGGTTAGTCTTTACTGAGGTCAGTTACACAGTAAAACCTATGATGTCAAAAATGAATTACAAAGACTTAAGTTCCAACAGTACCTCAATTTAAGAAAATATACTGAGATAACAAACTGTGTCCAAAAATGTCATACTCAAAAGGCAGACATAAAACAGCAATTTCTTTATTCAAACCAATGTATTAAATATGCAATGTGTGCGCATTACTTAAAACATTACCCTACAAAACAAAAGATACAGAAGAGTCTGCATTAAGAATTTCTTTTTCGAGTTCCTGACCCAGTTCCCTTTCCAGTAAGAACCGGTCAGTTCTGCCGAATGTGTTTATCGGTTCTATCAGCTTACATGTTGTTATTCCTCCTACATTTACACTGCACTTTTTTGTTTTTGGTGGTGGTGGTGTGTGAGGTGTGTGCTTGCAAGTGTTCGTGATACTGGAGACTGAACCCAGGGGCATTCTACCTCTGAGCTACACTTCCAGTCCTATTTTATTTTTATTTTGAAACAGCGTCTCACTAGGTTGATGAGAGTCTCACTGTTCGCTGAGGCTGGCTGTCCTCAAACCTGCCTCCTCCAGTCTCACCCTCTCAAGTACTGGGATTACAAGTGTGTGACCATGCCCAGCTTTATATTTATATCATATATATATATATATATATATATATATATATATTTATATAAACAGCCACTGTTTTATACTTTGTTTCATTCCCTTGACAAAATATTTCTATTAGCTTAACAGTGTTCCTTTTATGTGGATATCCAAACCATTTCAGCTGTTATGATGCCACTATGAATACTCTTGAATACTCTCTTTATACACATACATAAAGATAAATTCCTGTGACTCAATCTGCTACATTAACAGACATATGTGTTTATTTTTGTAAATATTGCCAAATGCCTACAGAAATGTTTGATCAGTTTATAGTTCCTCCTAAAGAGCAGATGAGTGCCTATCTTCTCTACACAAACTCATCACTTAGCATATCTTATATTCACCAACTTGAAAATTTTTACCTTCTGAGAAAAGTTGAGTATCTTTTCATGTTTTAATATGTTTAGAATAGTGCCGGGCGTGGTGGTGCACGCTTGTAATCCCAGCATTGGGGAGGCTGAGACCAGAGGATCGCAGTTCGCGGACAGCCTCAGCTACTTAGTGAGGCCCTCTGCAACTCAGTGAGACCCGGTTTGAAAATAAAGAATAAAAAAAAATAGGGCAGGGGGTGTAGCTCAGAGGTCAAATCCCCCTGAGTTCCATCCCCAGACCCGCAAAAAATAAATAAATAAATAAAATGTTTAGAATATTCTTTGTTTTTCTGCTAGATTTACAGTTCTTTATATGGTCTGGAAATTTCTCATTGTTACAAGTATTTTCTGGTCTGTCACGAGACTTTTATGCTTTTGTGGTATTTTTGCTACGTTTTTATAAAAGTTTAATAAGTAGGTGAATATATACATCATGTTTACAAAACCTTTTCATCCAGAGGATAAAAATATGTTCACAGTTTTACTGTGGCATTTGCAGAGTTAATATAAAGAATGGCAAAGAGCTCCAACTCAGATTTCCAGATAGTCACTAAGATTTCCCATCTCCATCTATAAAGTAACCCACTTTATCTCCAATTATTGGAAAACACTACTTTCACTAAACATTATTACCGTTTACATTAAGGTCAACTTTTAGAGTCTTGTATTTGGAACTGAAGCCTATGCCAACACCAAGCTATTGTAACTTCTAGTTTTATATTTTAATATGTAATAAAGCTAAATAATCGCATTCCCTTTCTTCTACAACTGTCACACTTTTCTTGGTTTGTCTCTCTCTCTCTCTCTCTCTCTCTTTTTTTTTGGTAGTAGGTAGTACTGGGGACTGAACCTGGGACATTCTACCCGAGCTACACCCCCAGCCCTTTCTGTCTTCATCATCATCATCATCATTGTTTGAAACAGCCTCACTAGGTTGCTGAGGCTCGCCTCAAACCCCCATTCTCCTCAGCATCCCAAGTACTGGGATTACAGGAATACACCACCAACGACTTAGTCTCAAAATTTTTCTAAATGACTCAGAACCAACATCTTCATTACATCAATTTGATATTGATATAATTTCCAGGCAAGAAGTCTTTCACAGCCTTTAGATTCCTATAGAACCATCTCTATATCTTTTTATATCAAACCACCAAAGCTATTTTGTCTTATTTTATTTATTTATTTATTTATTCATTTATTGGTGGTACTGGGGTTCCTGGAAGCCCTTCTACCTCTTGGTTACTCTCCCAGACCTATTTTATATTTTTATTTGGACAGGGTATCTTAAGCCAGCAAGGCTGGCTCCGAATCAGCACAATCCTCCTGTCTCCGCCTCCCAAGTGGGGGGATTACAAGCGTGCGCCACCACGCCCGGCGTTATTTTGTCATATTTAAAAACTGGAGCCTCTTGGTCTTTCCGAGCACACGAAATAAAAATTTGTACTTTCTTTCATTCTTGTTTATTGCCTGACTAGTACTTCCAAAACAATATTACATAATAGTGAAGCAGATGATTTCTCAGACTTTTCAACCCTCAGCATAATGCTGGCTTTTGGAGTGAGAGCTATATGTCTTACAGCACATTACCATGTCAAAAGAAGCAAGATCCAGGAGGCTGATACTGCCAAGCTACTTGGCGAGGCCCTTGACAACTCAGTGAGACCCTGTTTTACTTATTTTGCACATTCAAACTGGTTTTATTTTCTTTTTATTTTTATGTGGATCATACTGAAATGGCATACATTCACACAGTGCTTGGTGCCCTCTCCCACCCCCCATTTCCCCCTCCCCCTTCCAACAATGAGTGCCCAGGTTGACCATGCTATATTCACACTTACACACATATTCCAATGTAGCTCCTCCATTAATCAACCTCAGCCTTCTTCCTCTCCTACTCTTCCATTCTAGCTTTCCTGAGGTTTCCCCTCCATTATCTGGAGTCCCTCTGGTATTCCTAATACTCCCTAGTTTGGGAATACTGGAGAAAACACATGTCCCTTCTCTTTCTGTGCTTGGCTGATCTCACTTAACATAGTGTTCTCCAGGTCTTTCCATCTTCTTGCGAATGACAAGATTTTGTTCTTTATAGGTGAGTAGAATTCCATTGTGTGTATTTCCCATAATTTCGCAATCCATTCATCTGTTGATGGAGATCTACGTAGGTTCCATATCTGGGCTATTATGAACTGTGCTGCTATGAACACGGGTGCGCAAATGTTACTGTAGTTCTCTGATTTCAACTCCTTTGGAAAGATACCCAGGAGTGGAATAGCTGGATTGTATGGTGGATCCATTCCCAGTTTTCTAAGGAATCTCCACACTGATCTCCATAGTGGCTGAACTACTTTGTACTCCCACCAACAGTGTAAAAGAGTTCCTCTTTCCCCACATCCTCGCCAGCATTTGTCGTTATTTGATTTCTTTATGCTTGCCACTCTGACTGGGGTTAGATGGAATCTTAGTGTAGTTTTGATTTGCATCTCCCAGATGGCAAATGATGTAGAACCTCTTTTCATGTATCTATTGGCCATTTGTATCTCTCCTTTTGTGAAGTGTCTATTCAATTCAGTTGCCCATTTCTTGATTGGGTTGTTTGTTTTGCTAGTGTAGAGTCTTTTGAGCTCTTTGTATATTCTGGATATTAGCCCCCTATCAGAGTGGTGGCTGGTAAAGATCTTCTCCCATTCTGTAGGCTTCCTCTTTAGGTTCTTGATGGTTTCCTTTGATGAGCAGAAACTTTTTGGTTTGATGCCATCCTACTTGTTCATTCTTGCTTTAATTTCCTGCGCTTTGGAGGTCTTGTTGAGAAATACTGCCTGTGCCTATATGTTGGAGTGTTGAGCCTATGCCCTCTTCTAATAACTTCACAATTTCAGGTCTAATTTCTAAGGCCTTGATCCATCTCGAGTTGATTCCTGTGCACAGTGAGAGGTAAGGATTTATTTCCATCTTTCTACAAATGGATAGCCAGTTCTCGTGAGACCCTGTTTTAAAAATAAAAAGACTAAAAAATAGGGCTGGGGGTGTAGCTCAGAGGTAAAATGCCCCTGGGTTCCATCCCCAGTACTGGGGTGGGGGGCAAGATCTGGCATAAGTGAGATTGGCCCTGATTTTTAAAAAAATTTAAAAAACACAAAGAATTACTAGAGCAGGTAAATGAGCAGATAAGATACTACTGACAATTCAGGGGTGGTGGAATGAAGGACTTCTTCCACTTCACGGGGCACGGCCAGATTCAAAGCTAGCAAGTTACATTCTCCAAGTACACAAATGTAACCCTCAAACCTTGATTCTCTGTGGGAATTAAGACTCTTCAGGGTCGCCCTGAGTTGCTGAGGCTGGCCTTGAACCTGTGATTCTCTAGTCTCAGCTCCTAAATACTGGGATAACAGGTCTGCACCACCCTATCTGGATATTTTTTTCTTCTTCAGAAAGAGGGATTGAACCCAGGGGCATTCTACCTCTAAGCTACACCCCCCAACCCTATTTTTTACTCCTTATTGTGAAACAGGGTTTCACTAAGTTGCGGAGGGCCTAAGTAGCTGAGGCTGGCCGTGAACCTACCATCCTCCTGTCTCAGCCTCCCAAGTACTGGGATTACAAGCGTGTGTCACCACACACTGCTTTATTATTTTGAAATAGGGTCTCGCTAGATTGCCGAGGCTGGCCTCAAACCTGTGCTCCTCCTGTCTCAGCATCATAGGTGTATACCACCATGCCGACAGGAGATGGATTTTACAGAAGCAGCAGCAGCATGGGAAAGAATACATGGCTAATAAATGGTGCAAGGATTTTTCCCAGTCTGACTCTAGAACTTGTGATACTAAACCTCTATTTTTCACATCAGTATGGAGTATAATTACCACTGGAAGAACTTTCGGTACCCTTCTACTTGTATAATCCTGAAATGAACCAGTAGTAAACCTGCGCATTTACTCTCTGGGCTTAGGAAAAGCATTGGGAGGACAGCCGGGAAGCCAGCCTGGCCTTGGCTCCTAAGCAGACATGGGCCTGTGCAAGTCGGGCCTTTGAGCTGACTCTTTTTTGTTGTTTGTTTGGTTTTGGTTTTGTTTGTTTCTGGGTATTGGGGGATTGAACCCAGGGGCATTCTGGCCACACCTCCAGCTCTAATTTTTATTTCAAACACAGTCTCAAAAAGTTGCTGAGGTCCTCACTAAATTGCAGAGGCTAGTCTCAAACCTGCGATCCTTCTGGTCTCAGCCTCCCAAGTACTGGAATTATAGGCATGTGCCAACGCACCCAGTGCCTCATCTTAAAGGGTTTGTCAAAGGTTGGAATTAAGAAAGTGGATTAAAAATGGTGTTTTGTAAAATAAAAATGCATATATGTGGGTGTGTTACTATCACAATCTTCTAGGAGACGCCCACTGACCTGGTTTCTACAAATTCACATTTAAACTACCCCGTATTCCTGAAACTACTCGAAGACTGATTTTAGAAGAGAAACCTGAGGTTATTTTTTTTTCCAGCCTACATTTTTTCTAATGCTGATGACACAACACTATTTTTAGCCACTGTGTGCACCTGTTCTTTAGAAATCAGCGTCTGTCAAAATACCTCACTTCTCTTCTCCATTCATTAAGCTTACCCTTGAGTTACATTTGCTTTCATTGATCTAAAAGGCTTAATATTATTTTTGTGTTATTTTAAAACTATAATTTGAACCATCCCTTAACTAGTACCCCCAAAATCTGCTACTGAGATCATTACAAATGCCATCCAGAGTCTAGAGTGGGTTTGTTTGTTTATTTATTTTTGCGGGTCTGGGGATGGAACCCAGGGGCATTTGACCTCCGAGCTACACCCCCTGCCCTATTTTTTATTCTTTATTTTGAAACCGCGTCTCACTGAGTTGCAGAGGGCCTCACTAAGTAGCTGAGGCTGTCCACGAACCGCGATCCTCTAGGTCTCAGCCTCCCGAATGCTGGGATTACAAGCGTGTGCCACCACGCCCGGCTAGAGTGGGTTTATTAAAGTATGGAGAGCAAAGACTTTTCTGAAACAAAAAGGGTCAGCTGGTTTGAAGTTAAAGGCTACGCGTAGCTGGGCATGGTAGCACACGCTTGTAATCCCAGTACTTGGGAGGCTGAGACAGGGGAATCCAGGTTTGAAGCCAGCCTCAGCTACTTAGGCCCTCCGCAACTTAGTGAGACCCTGCTTCAAAATAATGAATAAAAATAGGGCTGGGGCCGGGCGTGGTGGCGCAGGCTTGTAATCCCTGCGCTTGGGAGGCTGAGACAGGAGGATCGCACAGGTCCGAAGCCAGCCTCAGCTACTTAGTGAGGTTCTCAGCAACTTAGTGAGACTCTGTTTCCAAATAAAATAGAAAAAAGGTCTGGGAGTATAGCCTGGAGGTAGAAAGCATCTAAGTTCCACCCCTAGTACCACCAAAAAAAAAAAAAAAAAAATAGGGCTGGGGGTACAGACTGCCCCTAGATTCAATCCCCAGAACCCCTCTCCAAAAAAAAAAAAAAAAAAAAAAAAAATCTACACAAGTCACCAAGGAAGATAAGTTAAGTGCCTCTATGTGCTAAAATGCTGAAGTTAGCAAGCTGTGGTGATGAGGACTTTCTTTTTGTGGTGATGAGGACTGAACCCAGGGGCATTCTACCTTCAAGCTACAGCCCCAGCCCTTTTTATTTTTTAATTTAATTTAATTTTTTTTTTTTTTTTGCAGTACTGGGGATGGAACCCAGGGGTAATCTACCTCCGAGCAACACCCTCAGCCCTATTTTTTTATTCTTTATTTTGAAACAGGGTCTCAATGAATTGCAAAGGATAAATAAGTAGCTGAGACTGTTTGCAAACCTCGATCCTCCTGCCTCAGCCTCCCAGATGCTAGGATTACAAGTGTCCGCCACCACGCCTGGCTTATTTTTTATTTTGAATCAGGATATTGCTAAGTTCCTAAGGATCTTGCTAATTGCTGAAGCTGTCCTCAAACCTGCAATGATCCTGTCTCGGTCTCCCAAGTACTAGGATTACAGACATGTGCTACTACTGAACCTGGTTTCTTTGGTTTTTTAATACACTAGGTTAGCAAGAAAAGGCCTTTTTCATTCACTTATTTTTAAATGTAAGGAACTGAGCCAGGCGTGGTGATACATGCCTATACTCCCAGTACTTGGGAGGCTGAGACGGGAGGATCATAGGTTCACCACCAGCCTCAGCTACTTAGCGAGGCCCTCCGCAACTTAGTGAGACCCTGTTTCAAAATAAAGAATTAAAAAATAGGGCTGGGGGTGTAGCTTGGAGGTAGAATGCCCCCAGATTAATTCCTAAAGAAAAAAGGGAAGGAACTTGGTATCAACTTAAGGTTTTAAATAAAAGTTACTAGATACCAATGATTCTACTCCTGAGCATGTATTAAGCAGAAAAGCACATCTATATTCACCAGTAAGTGTGTGCTCACTAAGCCATTCACAGCAGTTCTGTTCCTAACAGCCCAAACTGGAAACTACTCAAAAGATCCATTAATAGTAGAATGGATAAACTGTACTAGAGTCACACAACAGAATAAGGAGGATGAGCAATCAATAACCACAAGCAATGATATGGGCGACGCTCCAACATACTGTGGAGAGAAGACAGGCCCAAGACTACACAGTGTGTACGTCTATTCATAGAAAACCTGGCAAAGTCAATCTACAGTATTAAAAGTCAAGACAGTAGTGACCCTTGAATGAGGGAGTAACCCAAAGGGAATAAGAGGAAGGTTTTAGGGTGCTTGTAATTTTCTATTTCTTGATATGGTTATATATATATATATATATATATATATATATATATATATACACACACACACATAGTTTTGAGTTTCTGAAAACTCAACAAGCCATTAATGTATAATACACTTTCAATCTATATACCGTTAATAAAAGCATAAAGCTAAGTCATGATCTAAGGGGCAACCTTTTCTTTCTTGTGTGTGGTACTGGGGACTGAACCCAGGGGCATTCTACCTCTGAGCTACAGCCCAGTCCTGCTTTACTTGTATTCTGAAAGAGTCTTGCTAGGCTGATGAGCCTCACTACTTGCAGAGGCTGTCCTCAAACATGCAATCCTCCTGTCTCGGCCTACCAAGTACTAAAATTACAAGCATGCGCCACCACACCCAGATATGGGCAACCTTTTCTACAGACAACAGTAGACTTGTCTCAAGTGGACGAAACTGCTTAGGAAAGAGCTGTTCATACCAAAACACTAGCCACTACAGTTCTAGAGCCAAACCTTCCAACTACTTTCATTCTCAGCCTGTACAGTCCAGTAGGCTTCCAGTCATGTGGAAAATGTCTCTCTCCCCTAATACTCTTAAGTCAGTCTGCAAGGGTTGCAGTAATTGAATTAAATATGATCATATAAGCAAAAGCTTTGGCAAAGTAAATATAAGCACCAATCTGAATCTGAGGGAGGAGGAAGAGGAGGAGGAGGAGGAGGAGGAGGAGGAGGAGGAGGAGGAGGAGGAGAAAGAAAAGGAAGAAAACCCAGCAGTTATATTTCTATGAAGTAAGGCAGAAATTATTATTGGCAACTATTTGCTGGGTATGGTGGCGTGTGCCAATCACCACAGAACTGGAGAGGTTGAGACTGGAAGATTGCAGGTTGGAGAACAGACTCAGAAACTTAGTGAGGAATTCAACAATGCTGAATAGACTGTTTATCAGACTATTTACTGGGCATTTTACAAACATTTTTCTGTGTGTTCTACTTAATAAAGGCATGAAGTAGATAACGTATTTCCTTGATTAGAAGGTAGTCATTTTTATGTTTCTGAAATTAGGATATGTCTTATAATCAATGCACTCATTTAATGTAATTGCTACTTCCTCTTCCAAAAAAAAGCTACATTAAACTGATGGAGCATCAAAGAATCAATGAAGTCTTAGAGCAGAGTTAGTTCGGTATTCTATCATCCTTACTCTTAGGTAAAGAAGTTGAAGCTCAAAGGGGATAGGTAACTTAGCTAAGGGCACACAGGAGTAGGGGCTGAGCCACGCCTGAGATCGACTCAGCGACCTGAAACCCTTTGCCTTTCTAACGGAAAGGAAACACACTGTGACTGCTTTGGAAAAATTCACTTCCCAAAATGCTTTGCTAAGCAATTATTTTTCGGAAGATATTATGCAAAGGAGTTATGTGAGATAACATGTAACAAATGTGTAACCTAGTGAGGCTCTGCAACTTAGTGAGACCCTGTTTCAAAATAAAAAATAAAACTGGGCAAAGGGGTATATAGCGCAGCGGTAAAATGTCCCTGGGTTCCTGGGTCCCATCCCCAGTACCCAAAATAAATCAGTAACTTCGAGCTACCTCCAATTCACTGAGTCCAGTTGTCTATAAAGTGGGCTTTTTGCAGTGATTGTGGGGACTGAATGAGATAACATGTGGAAAAGACAATATAGCTGTAAGGGAGTGATGTTATTTTGTCCAAAAAAATAAAGAAATATCAGTGCAGGCAGCCTGAGAGACATAATTTCAGAAAACACACAAGCATGGCAGAGAACTGTCATCTACCTTGTAAGCAGAGACCAATAGGAAGACTTCACCATGGTGAACAATTCGACAGCTGAACATAAGTCTGAGGGACTAGGAACAGGAAGAAAGTTTGGATACCATGTAGCGAGTTTTGGCACACCTATTCTGATCTGTCCAGAGTAACATAAAAACTTTGGAGTTACAAACTACCACTCAAGCTCCACAGAAAAAACCTACAGACAAAAAAAATAACTCTTCCACCATGCACGCACAATTCCAAACCAATCATCTCTGAATTTTTGTAAACTGTTAAAGATCCAGCGTCCAAGGAAAGATGAACCTCTTGCAGAAGTAACTGCAAAAACACGGCACACACCTCCCACGTCAGCCACACAGATGCAAATTTTCCCGTACTGCAAAGGAGTTCCTGAGATGGGTCTGAGAAGTAAGCTCGTCCAGAATGGGCAAGAGTCGGAGCAACAGAAACAGAGACGTTTAGCTGCTCATCTTTCCACACCTGGGCAGTCAGTGCACAGGGCTGCCTTGGCTTGCAGCTTCTCCAAGTCTCAAGATAACCAGCCTGGGAGAAGCACGCAGGGAAGATAGGGAAACCAAGGAAGGTGTGATAGAACGGTAGGTTCACCACTTTTCTTTTTTTTATGGTACTGAAAGTGGAACCCAGGGACTTTTCTACCTCCAGGCTATACTCCCAGACCTATTTTATACTTTATTTGGAAACAGGGTTTCATTAAATTGCTGAGAGCCTCACTAAGTAGCTGAGGCTGGCTTCAAACCTGTGAGATCTTCCGGTCTCAGCTTCCCAAGCACTGGGATTACAAGGGTACGCCACCATGCCCAGCCTAGGTTCACCACTTTTAACATTATATACCTGCAACCTACTAGAAAGACTTTAGGTCAATCATTGTACTAATCAGAATACAAAAAGCAGCAAAATTTTTCAAGGACGAAGGAGCCAGTTTTGACCAGGTGCTTCTCGCAGAATGATTTACAATCACTGCTCCTCGTGCAAGCACATTACATGCACTCCCACAACAAATATTTACTAGTGTAAATAAACAGAAAACAGTATGTAACTCTGGTTGTGCTAGGGAATCGTGTTCTTATACCCAACTGTCTACTTGACTTCTCCACTCAAAGGCTGAATGAAAAGCACTTCAAGACTTAACAGCCAGAGCATACCCATTCAACCTCACCCCCCCACCACACCCGACTCAACCTCCGTAAAGGGTTGCGCCATCCACCCCGCTGCTCCTGTGAAAACAGTGCTATCGTGGAGTTCTCTCCCTCCACCCACTCACCCTTCACCATTCAGTGGCAATCTTATCTGTCCCAATGGCCAAATCTACCCATTTTTCTCTATCTTCACAACCACCCTGGTCCAAGCCACCACCTCTCTGGCTTCCTAACGTTTGTTTCTCTTTGATCCTATAACCTAGTCCTTTCCCACACACCAAGTCTACTCTATAAACTAGTCCCAGCAATCTGTCAGCCCTTTGTCATGCTTCATAGTGCTCTCAAAATAAAGTTCAATGGTAGAGCCCTTGCCCAACATGCACAGGGTCCTGGGTTTAATGTCCTGAGTTGAAAAATAATAAACAGTAAGAGTAATGAATAAAAGAAGATAAAAAATAAAGTTCAAGGCTCCTGATGTGACCTGTAGCCCCTGAGTGTTCCAGTCCCTACCTTTCTGTCTTTGCTTTAAGCACTCACCCCTGGCTACATCTTGTCCTCATCTACCAATCTTCACCTTTATAGCTGATTCTGCACCAGCTACTCGGCCTTCTTTCTGCCCCTAGTTTCTGCCTCTAGCCTTTCAAGCTACTATTCCTTCTTTCTGAAAGGCGGTGTCCAGAGCCAGATTCACTCAAAGACATTATCAAATGTCTTCTGAGGCTTTTCTGCAACAGTCTACCAAATACATCGTGAAGTCACTCTCCATCCTGTCTCTGCCCGTTTTGCATATGGGAGCAGAAGCCTTTTCTGTCTTATTCACTACTATAATCCCAGTGCCCCCCACACACCAATTTTATATGTTCAACCAGTATACACAGACCAGTTATGTGTCAGGCACTATTCTAGGTGACATAGACAGGAGAAGGATCTGAGCCAGGTGTGGTGGCGCACACTTGTGATCCCAGTACTTGGGAGGCTGAGACAAGAGGATCCAAGTTCTCAGCCAGCTACTTGGTGAGGCCCTCCGCAACTAAATGAGACCCTATTTCAAAATAAAGAATAAAAAAATAGGGCTGGGGGTGTGGCTCGGAGGTTGAATGCCCTGGGTTCCATCCCCAGTACCACAAGAGGGAGGGAGAGAGAAAGAGGGAGGGAGAGAGAGGGAGGGAGAGAGAGAGAGACACACACACACACACACACACACACACACACACACAAAGATCTGGCTCTCAAGGAACATTATTCTTTAAGAAAAAGCAGGCTAATAAATAACAAGAGGCGATAAGTTACAAGAAAAACTAAAGATAAGGCAGATGGAGTAGAGGATGAGTACTATTTAATGTAAGAGAGCAGAGAAGGCCTGACTGACACAAAGGCGATCGGGGAGAGACCTGCAGGACAGAAGGCAAACAAGTGGCCCTCGGTTATCTCCCTCAAGTACAGAAGAGCACGCAAAGGCACTGAGGAGGGATCCAGGCAGATGCTAAGGGACAGCAGGGGCTTCATCACGGAACCTAATGCACAAGGTATGGAGCAGGAGGAGAAGGAGGCAGAGAAGCAGTGCTGGCCTTGCAAGTTACTGAGGACTTGGACTTTACTCACCAAATTGAGAAGACTGGAGGATCTGGGCAGACAGACAGAACATGTCTTAAAAGGGTTAGTCTAACCTGTCCAGAGAAAAGACTGAAAGGAAGAAGGTTGGGATATTACTGGCTTACACTGGAAAAGGGAAGGGCTTATATTCTGAAGATATGTTTAAGGCAGAGTCAATAGGATTTTCTGACAGATTATATGATGAGAAAGAAAGAGGTCAAGGATCATTCCACAACTCTTAGCTTGGGCTCCTCTAGCAATGGAGTTGTTATACATGTCTAGGGAAAGGGAAATTTGGTTTTGGTCATGTTAACTTGAGATGCCTATTGATTATCCAAGTTTTGATTTCCAAAAGTCTGGTGAATGTAAAACCTAGAAATAAAGAGGCACACCTGAGCCAGGTGTGGCAGTGCAACTGTAATCCCAGCACTTTGGGAGGCTGAAACAGGAAGATCTCACGTTTGAGGCCAGCCTCAGCAACTTAGTGAGGCCCCTGGCAGCTTAGCCAGACCCTGTCTAAAACAAAACAAAAAAGGGGGGGGGGGGGTTGTGCAGGTCAGAAGAAAAACATCCCTGGGTTCAATCCCTAGTACAACCAAATATATATATTTATATATATATATATATATATATATATATATATATATATATATATATATTGGGCAGGGGAGACGGGGAAAGGAGGCAGACACCCACGCACACACACACCCCTAGACTGAAAAATATTTAACCAGATTTACTTTGGATAGTTCCACTTGTATAAAATACTTAAAACCATGAGGCCGAATGAGATTACCTAGTGGCACCCAGGGTGGGATGGTTCTATAGAAGAATTCCTACAACAAATCCCAGGGGCACACCCCAACATTTTAAAGTCAGAGAGGATTAGAGACCAACAAAGGAGACTACGAAGTAACAGTATGAGGGGAAAATCCGAGTAATGTGCTGAATTAACGTCAGATCTTAAAATCTAACTTGTCACTGCTTAAAGCTTTAAATCACAAAATCCAGTGAATAAAGATAACCCCCAGGAAGCTACCATTCTCTTGCCAGGAATGATCTTCAGGATTCATATTCTTGCAAGGAGTGATATTCTTTTGCGCTGAATAGCAAGGTCTTCCATTTCTGAAGTAAGGAAAGTTCTCTTTATTCATTCGTTCATATATTCAACTACTGGACGCCGCACACTAGATAGAGCCGAGGGAGGATGCGGGCAAATAAACTCCTCCTTTGGATCTCGGATCATAAATCACTCCTATGAGGTGGGGCAGTCCATCAACAGGAAAACAACCCAGCTAGAAGTTGGTCGAGTGGACCCTATTGATTAAGCTGGCACCACGAAACCCACGTGGGTGACAGAGGTTGGTCAGCGGGTACTTATCCAGGTGGACCCAGTCGGCTAATTACCATCACTGACAACTAGCATTCAAAAAAGGAGGAGAAACCATAAACCTCGCTTCCTCCTTACCTTCTTATTGTCTCCTTCACCGGGTGCGGAGGGCGGGAGGCACAAGTTTACTACACAAGCGAAGGCAGTCCCTCCCCACGGGGGTAAACCCACCTCTCCAGTAATCCAGGGCCTAACTCCAGACCTCTGGGCCCCCCAGGGCCCCAGCACTCGGCCCTAAGCCGCTGGGGCCGGCGAACTACAAACCCCACCATGCCCCGCGTCGCGCCCCGCGCCCGGCCCCACTCCGCCGCCGCGGGGCCACCTGGGGCCTGTAGTCCCCGCTCCCCAACGCCGGCCAGTACCTGGAAACGATAGAGGAAGGCTTCGGGCCAAAGGAAGAAGTAGGCCGGGCTGATGAGGCCGAGTTTGCCGACCAAGGGGACCGCAACGGTGGCGGCGAACCAGTAGCGCGAGATGATCGGGATGCTCCTGAACCAGTCCCCGATGTCCGACATCTTCGCCTCTCAGGTCGCCAGGTTGCGCACGGCCGCGCGTCTGCCCGTGGCCGGCCCCCTCGCTACGCGGCCGGCTCCGCGAGTGGAAGGTGTCGAGGCGGAAGCCGCCCAAGCCGCGGTGCAGAAGGCGGAGACCGGCGGACGTGGCGCCACCGAATTCGGACGAGCGAGGCAGCGCTCCGAGACGAAACTTCCTCTTCCGGCGTCGCGGGGCACGTGACCGGAAGTCCCGCGGCTTAAAGGGCAAGCGCGGATTTTACAGTCAGGCGGGGCTGTACAGGGAGGGCGGAGCCACGACTCGGCTGTTGGCAAACAGTGGTTGCCAGTAGCAACGGAGAAAGCGCCCGCCAGTGACAAAGCAGAGTTGGATTGCGAGTGGGTCGGCTTGGAGGGAATTTAAAAGGACAAGAGGAAAATGAATTGGTTCACATTTGTTCATTCAGTGGACAGATGTTTTCAGGCAGGATTCTAGACACGGGAAGCTGTCGCTGTCAGTGATGTCGCGGTACCTATCTCTCCTGGAGCTTATATTTGTGTGTGTTGGGGAAGGGGACTGGAGGGTTGAATCCAGGGTGTGGGATTTTTTGGGGGGTAGGGCACTAGGTATTGAACCCACGGACATTCTATCTCCCACCTACCCTCTCAGCCCTATTTTAATTATGAAACTGGGTCTCCCTAGATTGATGAGCAGCTCACCCCTTGCTGTAGCTGTCCTCGAACCGTCGATCCTCCCTTCTCGGCCTCCCAAGTACTGAGATTACAAGCGTGCGCCCCCACCTCTGAGCCAGGAAAGTATTTTGAAACGTGTTCTTGCTAAATTACCGCGCCCTGGCCTCGAACCTGCGAGCCAAGCACTGGGATTACAAGCTCTGGAGCTTACATTCTTATAAAGATAGATAGATAATAAACAAATGAGTAATGGAATAAGATAATTTCAGAGAAGGATAGGAAGAATAAAATAGATGATGGGATAGGTGACAGGGTTGGGGAGACTGTGAGGAGAGATGGCTACTATATTCTGAAGTGACCAGGTCCCAGGAGGTGGCTTTTGAGCAGAGCCAGTCAGGTAAGAATCTTGGGGGGGGGGGGCATTTTTAGGTTCAGAAAACGACTCTAGCCCTAACTTGGAATGGTGGAGGAACTGAAAACCAAGAATGACCTTGAGCCAGGCAGGGTGGTACACACTTGTAATCACAGAACTTGGGAGGCTGAGACAGGAGGATGGCAGGTTCGCCACCAGCCTCAGCTACTTAGTGAGGCCCTCCACTACTTAGTGAGACCCTATTTTAAAATAATAAGCCTGATGTGGTGGTGCACACTTGTAATCCCAGCATTTGGGAGGCTGAAACAGGAGGATTGTGGTTAGCAGCCAGCCTCAGCTATTTGCAACTCAGTGAGACCCTGTTTCAAAATAAAGAATAAAGCCAGGCCTGCGCGCTTGTAATCCCCGCTCCTGGGAGGTGGAAACAGGAGGATCGTGCAGGTTCAAAGCCAGCCATGCTGGCTTAAGAGACCCTGTTTCCAAATAAAATATAAAATAGGTCTGGGAGTGTAGCCCAGAGGTAGAAGGATTCCATCCCCAGTACCACCAAAAATAAAAAATAAAATAAATAAAAAATAGGGCTGGGGGTATAGCTCAGAGGTAGAATGCCCCTGGGTTCAATCTTCAGTAACACAAAATAAATAAATAAATAAATAAATAAATAAATAAATAAGGCCTGGGGGTGTAGATCAGAGGTAGAATTTTTGTAGGATAGAAGAGATAAGTAGGAGCCAGGCGTGGTGGCACACACTTGTAATCCCAGCATTCGAAAGGCCGAGACAGAAGGATCATGGTTCATGGACAGCCTCAGCTACTTAGTGAGGTCCTTTAAAACTCAGTGAGACAGGCCGGGCGTGGTGGCGCACGCTTGTAATCCCCGCGCTTGGGAGGCGGAGACAGGAGGATCGCGCAGGTTCGAAGCCAGCCGCGCTGGCATAAGAGACCCTGTTTCAAAAATATAAAATGGGTCTGGGAGTGTAGCCCGGAGGTAGAAGGGCTTCCAGGAACCCCAGTACCACCAAAAAAAAAAACAAAACAAACAAAAAAAAAAAACAAACTCAGTGAGACACTGTTTCAAAATAAAGAATAAAAAATAGGACTGGGGGTGTAGCTCTGAGGTAGAATGCTCCTGTGTTCCATCCTCAGTACCACAAAAAAGGAGGAAGGAGAGGAGCTCAGTACCACAAAAAAGGAGGAAGAAGAGGAGGAGGAGGAGGAGAGAGAAATAGGTAGAAATGAGACAGCTGGGAAGGAAAAGTCAAATTAAGAACCTGTACTAAAGTGCCCCAACCTTTACTCCCCAGACTAGTTCTTGCCCAGGCCTGCCTCTCCCAATTTTCTGGGAAATCTGTAAATACTAGAGCTAACTGGAAAAAAAAAATTGCCCTGTGTGTTGTTAACAAGACAGATAGGTTATCTTGAGAAACCTATAATTTAGGACACTTTCCAGTTTATCTGTTAGTTAATGAAGACCTCATTATCCTAAGAATGGTCAGACCACCAGAAACTGCCTTGGGACTGCTGGACTGAGGTCATCCTCACATCCTCTTATTTATGCCTGGCTATAAATAAATTTTAAAAAGGGCTGGGGGTGTATGATTAGATCATCCCTTAGTTCAATTCACAGTACCAAAAAAAAAAAAAAGAAGACAAAGGAAAAAAGCTATAGTGCCATGTATGCAGTGTCCCTAGATGCCTTTATACCACAGGCTAGGTCCAGAGCCTGCTTGTGCCAACACAGTGGGATAGGTTGCAAAGAGATGAAAGAAAATTCCTGGAGTCCGCCGGGCGTGGTGGCACATGCTTGTAATACCAGCATTTGGGAGGCTGAGACAGGAAGATCGTGGCTCGAGGACAGCCTTAGCTACTTAGTGAGCTCTCTGCAACTTAGTGAGACCTCGTTTCAAAATAGAGAAATAAAAAAAAAAATAGGGCTGGGTGTGTAGCTCGGAAGTCAAATGCCCCTGGGTTCTATCCCAGTACTGCAAAAAAAAAAAAACACAAAAAAACAAAAAAACAAAAAGGAAAAAGAAAAAGAAAATACCTGGAGCCGGTATTCAAGGCATAATGCTTTATTGAGAATTGCTTACAGGGATGGTCTAGTGGCCACAGGTGGATAGCACCTCTGCCCCTCGCTGGGTTTTGCCAAGCAGTGCCTCCTCTCCCTTGCGGTGTTTTGTCCAATGGTGGCTGGTTGGACGAGTAACACGTATTCTTTTCACAGTGCCCTCAGTTTCGCCCCAGTCCCCACTCAGGAAGGGGTTTTATGTGTTAGGCTGCAGGAAGCAGCAACATCATCGGTGTTGGGTTGCTTAGCAACTTTCTACAGATAACATTAGCTTGCCCTGGTTCCCAGTGCGCATGAGAGACAGCCATTGTCCAAGACCCTGTGTATCTGGACACTCCAGCCAGGCCTGCTCTCTTGTTCCCTCAACTTGGCAGGGTTTTAAGAACGGAAGGGGTATTCAGGGACATGGCGTGTGTGTGGCTTTTATCGTTATTGTTATTTGGGTTTTGGTTTTTGGTTGCTGGGGATTGAACCCCGGGGGCGTGCTACCTCTGAGCTATACCCCCCTCCGTTGGATGCTATTTTATTTATATTTTGAAACAGAGCCTTGATAGGTTGCTGAGCCTAGTGTTGAACCTCAATCATCCTGTCTCAGTCACCTAAGAACTTGGATTGCAGGTCTGCCTGGTACCTCAAAAGGAGGAGGAGGAGGAGGAGGAGGAGGAAGAGCAAGAGGAGGAGGAGGAAAGAAAGGAATATCATATTGTTTTCCTCTAAAGGAGAACTTAGAAAAAATTTAAAATTGGAGGGAGAAAACAGTCAGGAGCACAATATTGCCTGGCACTGAGGCTTGACGCTGCCCCTGCTGGCAGGGCGGGGACGCGTGTTCTGTCACAACAGTCCTACGGGAACGCCATCCTAGCTGCATGTCTGCCACCTGAGTGGCATCTTTCTCCAAGAAGCCCGAGGCAAATATGCAATTCATCCTTCTGTTAACCAGGAGGCCGGTGTGTTAGCCCCACCTTGCAGATGAAGATTCCATGGCAAGAATATTAACTTATCATTGTCATGCACACAAAACCAGTCCCAGAGTTTTAATCATAGTTTGGGAAATTTTTCAAAGCTTGACACAATGGGCTGCAGGACAAGGGGATTACTGAGCAGCATATAAAGCATTTCTCATTTGTTATCCTTTTTTTTTTTTTTTTGGTGGTACTGGGGGTGGAACCCAGGGGCTTTCTACCTCCGGGCTATACTCCCAGACCTTTTTTATATTTTATTTGGAAACAGAGTCTCACTAAGTTGCCGAGAGCCTCACTAAGCAGCTGAGGCTGGCTTCAAACCAGCACGATCCTCCTGTCTCAGCCTCCAAAGCGCAGGGATTACAAGCCAGCCCTATTTTTTATTCTTTATTTTGAAACAGGGTCTCACTGAGTTGCAAAGGGCTAAGTAGTAGCTGAGGCTGTCCTTGAACCGTGATCCTCCTGTCTCAGCCTCTCAAATGCCGGGATTACAAGCATGTGTCACCAAGCCCAGCCAGGCTTTGATCATTTAGATGTATCAAATCCACTACACCTGCACTAAGATTGATTGTTTGGGTTGAAAGCTTGCTGTTTTCCAAGCTCTGTGCTTAGACTGTACACACATCACTTCACTTGACATTGTGCGCACTCAACACCGTGCACACATCACCTCACTTAACACAATCCCCACAGGTAGGTACCATTATTATTGCAAACTGAAGAACAGATTGAAGTCTCCAAAGTCACATGATTAGCAAGTTGCAATTCAAACCTAGGTATATGTGACTCTAGAGTCCATCTAAGTGTGTGTGGTGGGGAGGGCGCTGGAGATTGAACCCAGGGAAATTCTACCTCCAAGCTCCATCCCCAACCCCACCTTTATTTTTTATTCTGAAACAGGGTCTCACGAGGTCGCTGAGAGTCTCACTACTTGCTGAGGCTGTCCTCAAACCTGCGATCCTTCTGTCTCAGCCTCCCAAGTCCTGGAATTACAGGAGTACGCCACCATACCTAACTCTTACATTTTATTTTGAAATCGGGTCTCACTAAGTTGCTGAGGGCCTCACTATGTTGCTGCAGCTGACCTCAAACCTGTGATCCTCCTGTCTCAGCCTCACAAGTACTAGGATTGCAAGCGTGCAACACCACGCATGGCTATGACCGGTTCTTTAATGCTGTCAGTCATCCTTCACATGTGGTGGGAAATCCACGGTCTTGGCGTAGCTCTTATTCTTCTGCCCAGATGGAGACTTCATCTTATCAGACCAGATGCTCTCTTTTTTTTCCCCCCCACCCCGGGTCTGAGGATGGAAGCCAGGGGCATTTTACCTCCGAGCTACACCCCCTGCCCGGGTCTCGCTGAATTGCAGAGGGCCTCACTAAGTAGCTGAGACTGTCCACGAACCTCCAGGTCTCAGCCTCCCGAATGCTGGAATTACAAGCATGCGCCACCACGCCCGGCAAGATGCTCTCTTTTTAAAACAAATATTTGAGTCGGGCGTGGTGGTGCACGCTTATAATCCCAGCACCTGGGAGGCTGAGACAGTAGGATTGCACAGGTTCAAAGCCAGCCTCAGCTACTTGGTGATGCTCTCAGCAACTTAGTGAGACCCTGTTTCCAAATAAAATATAAAATTGGTCTGGGAGGATAGCCCAGAGGTAGAAAGCCCCTGGCTTCCACCCCCAGTACCATCAAAATAAATAAATAAATAAATAAATAAAACAAATATTTGCTATTTCAAAATGAAAACATAGGTTATGAATTGCAGTTCCAATAAAATATACTACTGTAACTCTCAGATAAGTGAGGAATAAAAAATTAATTTGTGCTATAATGTGCATTTTAATATGTTAATGCTTGGGCACCACTTACATTAACAGATGTGGTTATAAATAGTCAAAATGAAGAAAGAAGTGGAAATGCCGACGGACACCTGTGTGCTGTGTCCGTGACTCACCAAAGTCCCCGCTGCGTCGCCTGGTTACAGGGTTCTCCAAATGGTGGACAGCTCAAGAAAGTACCGAATATGACAGAGCACGTCACAACTCAAGTATAATAAAATACACACTCATCTGCGTGAGAATGAGACTTTTGCATGTCAAAAAATTCTATTATTTTTATAATATAATATAATAATACAGTATATAATATAGCAGAGTGCATCACAATTCAAGCATAATAAAATACACACTCATCTGTGTGAAAATAAAATATTTGCATGTCCAAATAATTTCATTTAAGCCGGGCATGCTGGCACAAGCTTGTAATCCCAGCATTTGGGAGGCTGACACTGGAGGATCGCGGTTCGCGCACAGCCTCGGCTCCTTGGTGAGGCCCTCTGCAACTCAGTGAGACCCTGTTTCAAAATAAAAAATAAAAAATAGGGCAGGGGGTGTAGCTCGGAGGTAGAATGCCCCTGGGTTCCATCCCCAGACCCGCAAAAAGGAAAAAAATTTCATTTACCTTATATAACATAACAAAGTGTTTCACAATTTAAGTATAATAAAATACAGACTCATCTGTATGAATATAAAACATTTGCATGTCCAAAAAATAATTCCATTTACCTTTTGATGCAAAGGTAAATGAAAAGTGAGGTGGGGTGGCCCATGTCTGTAATCCCAGTACCTGGGAGGCTGAGACAGGAGGATTGCAGATTCAAGGCCAGCCTCAGCATTCTAGTGAGACCCTGTTTCAAAATACAAAAGAAGCCAGACATGGTGGTGCCTGTCTATCATCCCAGTCCCTGGGAGGCTGAGACAGGAGGATCACAAGTCGGAGGACAGCCTTAGCAACAAAGCGAGACTTTTAGAAACTTCGGAAAATTTTGTCTTAGAGAGAGAGAGAGAGAGTAATCTGAGATGTTTTCGTGGAAGTTGGATGTACAACCTCTTAGTCATGGAATATTATTGCCGTCGTAGACAGTGATGTGCGAGTGAGAATGTGCCTGGCAAGGCACTAAAGCCCAAATGCTGCATCTGTCACGTTTGTCTGAAGCCAATCCAAGCAGTCATTTAGCCTGCTCTGAGAGAATTTTATGTCTTGTACATTCTGTCAACGCAATATGGGAGACACGTGTTGGGAAGAGAAAGTTCACACATGGAACAGTCCGAGTGGTGCGCTGTGGTCGCGGGCAGGGCTTCCCTGGGCACTGCGGACACTTGGGTCGGTGGGCTCTTCGCTGGCGAGGCACTCTTGAGTCACTACGTGATTACCAGCACCCGGGGCCACGAGAGCAGCACTGTCCCGAGCCATGACAACCAAGAATGTCCGTGGCCGTCGGCAAATGTCCTGGGGAGGGGCTAAAATCAGCCCTTGGTGAGAAGAACTCAAAATACAAAAGCCAGACGCAGTGGTGCATGCTGTCATCCCAGTACCTGGGAGGCTGAGACAGGAGGATCACAAATCCAAGTTACACGCACTGCTTTTCTACTCCCCTCCGTTTTTTGGGAATTGTCCACATATTACACACACACATACACACACACACACACACACACACACACACACTCCCACTTCTAGGACAACCCCTAACCCAAAAAAGATGATTTATTCCTGTATACCCCAAATGTGCCCCTGGGATTTCCTGCTGAAACCTGTGACCCACCATTACTTGAGTAGCCTCTCATAAGGCATACCTTCTACCAGGCATGACAGCACACACCTTTAATTTTAGTACTTGGGAGGCTGAGACAAGAGGATCAGAAGTTGGAAGACAGCCTCAGCAATGTTGTGAGACTCTTCAGTAACCTAGCAAGATCCTGTTTCAAAAAACTAATTTAAGCCAGGCGTGGTGGCGCACACTTGTAATCCCCACGCTTGGGAGGCTGAGACAGGAGGATCGCGCTGGTTCGAAGCCAGCCTCAGCTACTTAGTGAGGCTCTCGGCAACTTAGTGAGACCCTGTTTCCAAATAAAATATAAAAAAGGTCTGGGAGTATAGCCCGGAGGTAGAAAGCCTCTGGGTTCCACCCCCAGTACCACCAAAAAAATAAAAAATAATAATAATGATAATTTTAAAAAAAGGATGGGGGTGTATCTTTGAGGTAGAATGACCCTGGGTTCAATCCCTAGTAACACACACATATGCACACTACCTCTCAGGAGTTGTGCATGGATATAGTTCTTTTCTACATTGATACTAGTCTTGATCATGTGACTTTTTAGCCAATATGGCACTAGCAGGCATGGTGGTACAAGCAGAGGCTTGATAAACACCTACACACAAAGAGGCATGGCCTATTGTAATATTACTTTCTTAGAAGCCAGCATCACACGAAGAAGGTCAAGCTAACCAGGTGTGGTAGAACACACGTGTAATTCCAGTACTTGGGAGGCTGGGACAGGAGGATCACGGGTTTAAGGACAGCTTAGCAACATAGCAAGGCTCTCAGCAACCTAGCAGGACCCTGTTTCAAAACAAAACATGAAAAGGACTGAAATTGTAGGTCAGAGGGAGAATTCTACCTCTAGGTTCAATATCCAGTACCACAAGAGAAAGGGAAGGAAGGAAGGAAGGAAGGAAGGAAGGAAGGAAGGAAGGAAGGAAAAGAAAAGAGAAGAAATAAGCTGGGCGTGGTAGTACACACTTGTAATCCCAGCATTTGGGAAGCTGAGACAGGAGAATCACAGTTCACGAACAGCCTCAGCTACTTAGTGAAACCCTCTGCAACTTAGTGAGACCCTGTTTCAAAATAAAGAATCAAAATAGGGCAAGGGGTGTAGCTTGGAGGTTAAATGCCCCTGGGTTCCATCCCCAGACCCAGACCCGCAAAAAAAAAAAAAAAAAAAAAAAAAAAAAAAAATATATATATATATATATATATATATATATATATATATATATATATATGGCAAGGTGTCTAGTTCAGTGGCAGAATAACCCTGGGTTCAATCCTCAGTACCACCACCAAAAAGAAAGAAAGAGAAAGAAAGAAAGAAAGAAAGAAAGAAAGAAAGAAAGAAAGAAAGAGAAGAGGGGAGCGGGGTATGGTGGTTCATGCCTATAATCCCAGTACTTGGGAGGCTGAGACAGGAGCATCATAAGTTTGGAGCCAGCCTCAGCAACTTAGTGAGAATGTTGGCAATTTAGTGAGACCCTGTTTCCAAGTAAAAAATAAAAAATAGGGCTAGGGAGAAAAACCGAAAGTAGAATGCCCAAGTTTCATCTCAGTACCACACACAGAAAGAGAGAAAGAAGAAAAAAGAAAGAAGAAGAAAGAAAGAAGGAAGAAGAGGAGGAAGGGAGGGAGGGAGAGAGGGAAGGAGGAAGGAAGGAAGGAGAAAAGAGGGTAGATGTGGTGGTGCACTCTAGTAATCTCAGTACTTTCAAGGCAGGATCGCAGGCTCACAGCCAGCCTCAACTACTTAGTGAGGCCCTCCACAACTTAGTGAGACCCAAAAATAAAGAATAAAAAATAGGGTGTGGGTGCAGCTTGGAGGTAGAATGCCTCTGGGTTCGATCCCCAGTGCCACACACACACACACACACACACACACACACACACACACACACACACACACAGAGCTGAGGGCGGCTGGGGCAGCATGGATCGAGGCACTGGTGGGTGAAGAGCTGTCATGGCTGTTCTAGACCCATCTGAGCTTCAGCTAAATGCAAGCACGGGAGACCGCGGCCGTGCCACGTGGAGCAGAACTGTTCACCTGAGCCGAGCCAACTCACAGAATTGGGAGAAACAGAAAATCATTGCTTTAAGCCAATTATTATTATTTTTGGGGGGTACTGGTGATTGAAACCAGGAGTGTTCTACTTCCAAACTATACCACCAGCCCTTTTAATTTTTTTGTTTTGAAACGGAATCTCACTAGGTTTCTGAGTCTCACTAAATTGCTGAGGCTGGTCTTGAACCTGTGATCCTCTGGTCTCAGCCTACCAAGTACTGGGTTTAGAGGTGTGCACCACCACACCCCGCTAAGCCAAGAGTTTTGCGGTGGTTTCGTCCACAACAGTAGACGATTGAAGTAGTATCAGATGTCTCTGTGGATGAAAGCTGGTACACAGAGCTGGAGCCAGCTCATTCCGGCTCATGCGAGAAAGCCCATTGCTAACTTTTCAGGAATATTCTGAGTCAACTATTAAACACAGCTGTTATTTCAAAGTAAATTATCCAGACTTACATCAAAATAAGTCATAGTTTTAAAAGGTAATGAATAGTTCCGAATTACTGTACCATACTTTACTACTATCCAAACTCTGAAGGTTATTTGCGATGATGTGCCCAACGAGGTGCCTCTCGGGTACATCAGGGTCTCTCGCCAAAATCAAGAATGAGCTCGCAAACTGGGCGTGGTGGTGCACACTTGTAACCCCAGTACTTTGGAGTCTGAGACAGGAGGATCGCTGGTTCGTGGCCAGCCTCAGCAACTTAGGCCACCCACAACTTGATGAGACCTGTTTCCAAATAAAAGAATAAAACAGGGATGGGGGTATAGCTTGGAGGTAGAATGCGCCTGGGTTTAACCCTAGGACCACCACCCCCCCAAAAAAAGAGAGAGAGATGGCAGACCACGAGAGGAGCACTCAGACAAGGCTTATTGAGAAAAGCATAGCATTCCAAGTTTGAGCAAAAGAAAAATGCCTTTAAAGAGGGAGATGTTTCAGGCAAAAAAAAAAAAAAAAAAAGCCCCAAAGTATCTTTTTGCAACACTGGGGATGGATGGAACCCAGGGGCATTCTACCTCCAAGCTACACCCCCCCCCAGCCCTATTATTTATTTATTTATTTATTTATTTATTTATTTATTTATTTAGTGGTACTGGGGTTCCTGAAAACCCTTCCACCTCCGGGCTACACTCCCAGTACTTATTTTTTATACTTTTTATTTTTGGAAAAAGGGTCTCTTAAGCCAGCGCGGCTGGCTTCAAACCTGCGCGATCCTCCTGTCTCCGCCTCCCAAGTGCGGGGATTACAAGCGTGCGCCACCACACTGGGTTTATTCTTTATTTTGAAACAGGGTCTCGCTAAGTTGGGGAGGGCCTCACTAAGTAGCTGAGGCTGTCCGAGAACCACTATCCTCCGGTTTCAGCCTCCCAAAATGTTGGGATAACAAGCATGCGCCACCACCACCCGGGTTTTTATTATTTATTTTGAAACAAGGCCTCACACTAAGTAGCTGAAGCTGTCCAAAAACCACCATCCTCCTGTCTCAGCCTTCCGAATGCTAGGATTACAAGCGTGCCAGGACTACTCCAGACCCTTCACCACTCCATGTAGGCTGGAACCCTTCATACCCTGATTCTAGACATGAAGCAATAGAGGCCCAGGGAGGTTCAAGACTTGCCCAGAGGTAGGGATGCCGCGGAGTGATCTGCCTTCAGGTCCTGTGCCTTCGAGTACACGGTTCCTGTATGTTCCAAAACCATTACTGGATGTCCAAACTCTTACTCAGAGCAAGGGTTCTATTAAGTGCAAGAGGACTGATGTGGAGAACCCGGCAAAAGATTTGAAACTGGAACTTTATGTCCACAGTACCTCTGAGTTAGAGTTTTTGATCAACGCCAATTCCAATTACTATTTTTTTAAAAAACAGCAAGAGTGAATATAAACTGTAAAAATGAGAAGCAGTTAGCACACACCTAGCCTAGATGCCCAGTCAATAGTGGGCCCATTGTCCCCACACACATATGTTTATATCTACTTCCTTACAAAGAATTCTCTGCAGGGTCAGGCAGGTGGTCCCAACTCCCAGGGCCTTGACCTCAGTAACAAAGACAACAGTCTCCTAAGAGCTATATAGGTTCAGAAGATCCTGTTGTGCATACCCTAGCTTATCTTTCTCTTTCCTTGCAAGAAAAGTTGCTGGCAGTATTTCTCCCAATACAACAAAAGCAACAAAACTACTTTAGAAAGCTGGATTTTATTGCTGAGGAAGACCACACAGAAAATGGGGAGGGACAAGCCAGATGTGAGGGCCCACGCTTGTAATCCCAGTACTTAGGAGGCTGAGACAGGAGGATTGAAGGTTTGTGGACAGCCTCAGCCAGTAGTGAGGCTTCCAGCAACATGGCAAGATTCTGTTTGAAAATAAAAATAAAATAAGGCTGAGGGTGTAGCTCCGAGGCAGATGCTGGGTTCAATCCACGGAACCACGCACACACAGGGGAAAAACATGAAAAGAAAGAAAGAAAATGCGAGGGAGGGATTGAGAATCCAGGTGTGATGTGATGCAGCTTGGCTGAGAAGGGGCCTGTTAGGCATTGGTTCTGGCTACACACTGCTCAGTGTGCATCAGAGGAAGGATGCTACACTGCCCCTGAACACGTTACTGGGTAATAAACTCTTAGCTTGAAAAGTTTGTCTTCCTCCTGTACAGCAAGTAGAGGCACTTTATTAAAAGTTTACTAGCGTCTGGTTAAACTTGATTGATAGCTTATTCTCTGAGCCCACAAATGTTATAAGGACCCCAAGAATCAAGGCTAGCTACCAAGGCTGCGGGAGATATTCCCAGCATCCTCTGACCTTGCAGCCCCCTGCCAGGTAAGGCCATTAGGAACAGACCAGCCCCTGCAGAGCACAGCCCTGCAGGCATGAGCTCAACCAACAGCCTCTTCCCAAGCTGGCTTGCCCGAGTGCCTGCAGCAGTGCAATTAGAAATTAATTTCTCTGGCACACAGTTGGCAAATAATTTTTAAACCCAACTGCCAACAACAGGGGAATTATAAAACAATCCCTTCTCTGTTTGCTGGAGTATTATGCAGCTGTAGCTAAGGATGGCCCAAGTGGCTCTAGACTGAGCTGGCTCCTGAGAGGGGAGAGGGGCTGCTAACTCCTCACACTCCTCCTCTCTGGCGGAGGGGAAGGACCGTAAAGGCTGGAGATGGCAGGCATGGCCCATTCTTAGAGCAGAGCCTGGCCCCCTTGTTTTATCGCTTCCTTTAGTCTGGAAACCTTTGAGAAACCCTAATCTATGTGAGCAGCAGTTCTCTCGTATTCGGGCACGGGCTTGCCTGTCAAGAGCAACACCACCTCTCCCCTCTGCTTGGCTGGTTGTTCTGTTTACCTCTTGATTATACAAGAAACTCCGCTCTCCTTGCTTTCATGTATGTTTTATGAGAACGCCTAGGCATGAATATGGATTTAAGCAGCTTGGAACGCATCCCTTTGATTTTTGTTTTGTTTTGTTTTGTTTTGTTCCTTCTGACTCATAGTAAAAGGGGTGGGGAGGCGCCCTGTGGCACCACTCACCCGCGGTGGCCCTGCCTCTCTCCTCCCTCCCACGGGGCCACAAGCTGAGTCACGGAGGAAATGGCAAACACCGCCCCGGTTTGCATCAGTCGGCAGCATGACACACGCTTCTGCTGCCCTGATGAAACAGAACTGTTCCTTTTGCAATGTCAGCTTTCCTACACGACATGTCAATGAGCTCTGTCATCAGCTGTCTCATTCCTGGATTCCTTCCATGGTGACTGACTCGGGCAGCTTTTCTTCTTCTTTTTTTAATCTCAATGCAAGTAACAGCTTCTCCCCCAAACAATCTCTCTCTCTCTCTCTCTCTCTCTCTCTCTCTCTCTCTCTCTCTCAAGATCACTCTAGGCTAATGAGAATCTCACTATTTGCTGAGGCTGTCCTCAAACCTGCAAGTGCCACCATGCCCAGCTTCTCTGCACTCTTATGAGCTAAGCTTTACGCTTGGTTCTGCGGAGCGCTTTACCTTTATGGATTTAGTGGTCCAATGGAGGCAGGCAACGTTAATCAATGAGTCCCACCCCTAGAGAGTGTGTGACAAGAAGAGAAGAGAGAGGATAAACAAGAAGAGAAGGGAGAGGATAAACTCCATGCTCTGTGATCTTTCCAGTGGTTTAAGGAAGAAAGATTATAGTTACTGTGTCAGCTTCTAGGCTCATTTTGCATGCAACTGCTAATAATAGGATTA
>NC_137789.1:18650783-18835783 GCF_963383645.1 Muscardinus avellanarius | reverse complement strand
GAGAACAGAGACACTTACATTGAGTTTGGTTTCAGAGATATATGCCACCTATGGAGTCAGGGAGAGACTGAAACTCTAAATCTGTGGAAAGCATGAAGGGTGACCTGTGCTTAACACTAGATCCAGTTCCATCGATACTGACCATCTGCATAGACTGAGAAAGACTCAGAGAATCAGATTTACAGCAGAAAAGGTGCCAGTGGCACTCAGTATCTGCACAAAGAGAGACTGCAAAGGATCTGTCTGCTGAATAGTCATTTATTTGTACGGTTGCATTAATTTGTTGTTGGGGTTATTTTAGGTTTTTGGTGTGTGTGTGTGTGTGTGTGTGTGTGTGTGTGTGTGTCTGTTTTTTTTTTACCCTCTTCCAAAACCCTCTCCCAAACATCTTTCCTTGTATATACCTACTCTCTTCTATCCCTTTTCTATTTTTTCTCTCTCTCTATTCTTCTCTATCCCTTGTCCTGTAATAAATCTACTTTATATCACTATACCAGAAACTCTACATTGGTTACTAGAATATTACTACATTTTCAATATTACTTTTTTTGTGTGGTGGTGGTACTGGGGTTCCTGGAAACCCTTCTACCTCCGGGCTACACTCCCAGACCTATTTTTATGCTTTTTTATTTAGAAACAGGGTCTCTTAAGCCAGTGCTCTGACTTCGAACCTGCGTGATCCTCCTGTCTCCGCCTCCCAAGCGCAGGGATTACAAGTGTGCGCCACCACGCCCAGCTCATTTTCAATATTTCTCATCTCTAGTACATACAACCTTATCAAACTAATACTCTCTTTTCTATTTGGTTCTATCTGAGGCATTACCTTATTATTGAAACAAATGAAAATAGAGATATATCAAAATCTCTGGAATGCTTCAGGCAGTATTAAGAGGAAAATTCATAGCACTAAGTGCTCATATAAGAAAAACAGAAAATCATCAAATAAATAACCTAATGACACACCTCAAACCTTTTAAAAAACAGGAACAATCTAACCTCAAAGCCAATAGAAGACAAGAAATCATTAAAATCAGAGCAAAAATCAACAATGTAGAGAATAAAAAACCAATACAGAAAATCAACAAAACCAAAAGCTGGTTTCTCAAAAAAAAATTAAGATAGATAAACCACTAGCCAACCTAACCAAAAAAAGAGAATCAACCCAAGTTATGAAAATAAAAGAAGAAAAAGGAGATATTGCTACTGACAGTGTAGAAATCCAGAGGATTATCAGAAACTACTTTGAAAAGCTATACTACAACAAAATGAAAAATCTGGAGGAAATTGACAACTTTCTAGATGAATACAACCTGCCTAAACTGAGTCAAGAAGATATAGAAATTTGTATTTATTTATTTATTTATTTATTTATTTATTTATTTACTGTGGTACTGGGGTTCCTGGAAACCCTTCTACCCTCTGGGCTACACTCCCAGACCTATTTTATACTTTTTTAAATTTGGAAACAGGGTCTCTTAAGCCAGTGTGGCTGGCTTCGAACCTGTGCGATCCTCCTGTCTCTGCCTCCCAAATGCAGGCATTACAAGTGTGAGCCACCACGCCCGGCAAGATATAGAAAATTTAAACCAACCAATATCAATCAAAGAGATTGAAACAGCAATAAAGAGCTTACCATCAAAGAAAAGCCCAGAACCAGATAGTGTCCCAAGTTAATTTTATAAAACTTTTATAGAAGAGCTAATCCCAATACTCCTCAATCTACTTTGTGAAATAGAAAATAATGGGACTCTTCCAAATACATTCTATGAATCCAGCATCACATTATTACTAAAACCAAATAAAGAGAGCTCAGGAAAGGAAAGTGCAGGCCTATATCTTTAATGAACTTGGATGCAAAACTTCTAGACAAAATATTAGCAATATACATTCAAAACCACACCAAGAAAACCATACACAATAAGCAGGTAGGGTTCATCCCAGGGATGTAAGGCTGGTTCAACATGTAAAAATTAATCCATGTAATTCATCATATAAACAGAACCAAAGATAAAAATCATGTGATCATTTCAATAGATGCTGAAAACGCATTTGATAAAATGCAACCTCCGTTTATGATAAAAAGCACTGCAGAGAATCAGAATAGAAGGAACATACCTCAACATCATAAAGACAATCTACAATAAGCCTACAGCCAACATATTAAATGAGAAAAACCCTTGAGAATTTCCCCTAAAAACAGGAACAAGACAATGATGTCCACTATCACCACTTCTCTTCAATATAGTACTTGAGTCTCTAGCTAGAGCAATAAAGCAAGAAAAGGAAATCAAAGGAGTACAAATAGGAAAAGAACTCAAACTTTCACTATTTGTAGATGACTTGATAGTATACTTAGAAGCCTCAACAAACTCAACCAGAAGGATTAGAGAACTGATCAACAAATTCAGCAAAATACCTGGATACAAAAATCAATCTTTTAAAATCAGAAGCTTGCTCCTTGGGAGTAGGGACTGAGCCTAGGACATTCTACCTTTGAGTTATGCCCACTCCAGCCCTACTTTTTAATTTTTTTCTTTTTTTGAAATAGGATCTTGCTATGTTGCAGAGGACTGGGCTAAGTCACAGAGCCTGGGTTTGAACCTGTGATCCTTTTATCTCAATCTGAGATTACAGGCACGTATCACATTGCATGGCTGTTTACAAGAAATGCAAGAAGGAGAATTTTAAATCCTGATCTTCAAAGTGATGAAAGGCTTCATAGTAAGTGCAAAGAAAATAAAAGTAGAAATTGAGACCTTAAAAAAATCAGAAAGAGGCCTGAAATAAAATAAAAGAATCAAAAAATGAAATGAAGACAGCAAAAGAAAGGAATTCTGGAAGATCAGATGAAATAGAAAACAGAATATAACTGTTAGAAGGCAGTTTATTCAAAACCAAAAGGACAGTCAATGATATACAGAAAATTTTACATCAACAGAACCTAAACATCCAACAACTATGGGACAACATAAAATGCCCTAACTTATAGATAAAAAGAATTGAAGAAAGAATAGAGGCACATATGAAGGGTATCATAATCTCTTCAGAGAAATAATTTCAGAGAATTATGCAAACATGGAAAGAGTCTTGGAATACATGCACAAGAGATATAAAGAACACTGTTAAGACAAGATCAAAGAAGGACCTCCTCATGCCATGTAATAATCAAAATGACCAATACAGAGGCTAAGGAAAGGATCTTAAAAGCAGTGAGAACAAAAGAACAAGTAACATTCAGGGAAAAACAATAAAAATCACCCCAGACTTTATAACCCAAGTCATGAATGCCTGGAGAGACTGATATGAAGTAATCCAGACACTGGAAGGAAACAAATTCCAACAAAAACTGCTATACCCAGCAAAGTTATTATTCAAAATTGATGGAGAAATAGGTGTTTCAAGATAAGCAGAATCTCAAAAAATTCACGAATACAAAGCCAACACTAGAGAAAGTACTTAAAGAAATAAACCATAAAGAAGAAAAAAGAAGCAAATTTCAGAATCAGAAAAGGATGGATGAATTTGATCAGCAGGGCAACTACTCAAAAAAGAAATAACATTATATCAAACAGAAGATAGAACACAAAATGACAGGAAACAAAAAATATATCTCAATAATAACACTGAATGTCAAAGGACTTAACCCGCCAATTAAAAGACATAGACTGGCAATGTGGATTAAAAAACATAATCCAAATATATGCTGCTTGCAAGAAACTCACCTAATAGCCAAAGATATTCATACACTAAAAGTGAAAGGGTGGAAAAAGATACATCATGCTAATGGAGACCAAAAATGGGTAAGAGTAGAAATGTTTATATCCAATAAAACAGACTTTAAGCTAAAACAGACTAGAAAAGACAAAGCAGGGCACTTCCTTTTATTAAAAGAAACAATTCAGTAAGAAGATGTGATAGTAAATGTTTATGCTCCAAATGTTGGTGCACTCATATTTATAAAAAGAAAAAAAAAACTTTTAGGACATCAGATCTCAAATAGACCCAAATATTGGGAGACTAAAACACACCACTCACACCACTAAATCCATCTTCAAGGCAAAAGATGAGTAAAGACTCTTCAGAACTAAAGAAAACTATAAACCAAATGGACCTAATAGACATAATAGACATATAGAATATTTCAACCAGGAACAACAGAATACACATTCATCTCAGCGGCTCATGGAACGTTCTCCAAAAGAGATCACATCCTGGGCCATAAAGCAAGCACCAGCAAATTCAAAAGATGTAACATAAAGTCCTGCATCTTTTTAGACCACAATGGAATAAAAGTAGAAATCCACAACAGGAAGACCAAAAGTAACTACTTAAATACATAGAAATTGAATGATACACTATTGAATGATAAGTGGGTAAGATCAGAAATAAGAGGAGAGGCCGGGCGTGGTGGCGCACGCTTGTAATCCCCACACTTGGGAGGCGGAGACAGGAGGATTGCGCAGGTTTAGGAGACCCTGTTTCCAAATAAAAATATAAAAATAGGTCTGGGAGTGTAGCCCGGAGGTAGAAGGGCTTCCAGGAACCCCAGTACCACCAAAAAAAAGAAAAAGAAAAGAAAAAAAGAAATAAGAGGAGAAATAACAAAATTCCTGGAATTAAATGAAAATAGACACATTTTTATACTTCTATTGGTACATTATAATTTTACATTAAAATGTGTTCATAGTGAGGGTGACATACATGCACACAGCACTTTGTGAGCTTTCCTTTGCTCCCCTATCACTACCCCAATTCCCCATACAGGGGAATGAAGTTGTTGGTATTCACATATATGTATGTAATGCCAATGGAAGTGTTTCCTTCATCGGTTCTCCCTCTCCCTCCTCTAACATTCTCCCCTAGACCACCTCCCTGGCTCCATTGGAGTTTCTCCTCCATTGCTCTCCTCCATTTCTCCTCCATTGCTCCATACTCCCTAGCTTCTACATATGAGAGAAAATATATATAGCTTTTCATTTTCTGTGACTGACTAACCTAATGTTCTCCAGGTCCACCCATTTTTCTTCAAATGTCATAATTACATTCTCCTTTATTTCTGAATACACAGAATTTTATTGTATATAATTTTGAAATTCATCTGTTGATTGACACCTAGGTTGGTTCCATAATTTGACTGTTATGAATTGTGCTGCTACAAACATGAATATGCATATATTACTATAATATTCTGATTTCAATCCCTTTGGAAAGATACCCAATTGTGATATAGCTCTATCATATGGTAGATTCATTCCCAGTTTTCTGAGAATCTTCACACAGATCTCCATAATGGCTGTACTAACTTTTTAAATATGCTTTTCTTTAGACATTTTAATTATATTAATACTTTAAATAAAGTATTTTGGTATATTTGTACATCCTTATTTTTCCAATTCATTGAATCCATGAACCTTTTGTTGCAATTTTAATAATTCCTTATATGTAGAATTATTCTAGTATTTTATGGTATAAATGTTTGATAGATTTTTGTATTTGTTAAATATATATTTGGTTAATTACTATCAAAAATCAGAAGATTTTCTGTATACCAACCATAAATCCACCTAAAAAGAAATCCAGAAAACACTTCCATTCAGGATCTCCCACAAAAAAAAAAACTTAGGATTAAACTTAACCAAGGAGGTAAAAGCTCTCTACAAAGAAAAAAAAATTATAAAATATTGAGAAAAGAAATCAAGAAGACCTTAGAAGATGGAAAGATCTTCTATGTTCCTGTATAGGCAGACTAAATATCATCAAAATGGCCAGTCTTCCAAAAGTGATCTACAGATTCAACACAATACCCATTAACTTACCCTGGCACAAAAACAAATACATACACCAGTGGAGCAGAATAGAACACTCAGAAGGAAATCCACACACTTATAGCCAATTGATTTTTGGCAAAGGGGCCAAAAATGTACACTGGGAAAAATATAGCCTATTAAACAACTGGTGTTGGCAAAACTGGTTAACCATATGCAGAACAATGAAAATAAATCCCACTTTCTCACCCTGTAAAAGAGTCAATTCAAGATGGGTCAAAGACTTGGAAATTAGACCAGAGATCTTGAGGCTCCTTGAATAGGACATAGGTCCAACAGTGCAACACATAGGCACAGAAAAAACCTTTCTCAACAAAACCCCAAAGGCACAAGAAACTAAAGGGTGAATCAATACATGGGATTTCATGAAACTGAAGAGCTTCTGTACAGTAAAGAAAACTATCAAGAACCTCAACCGAGAGCCAACAGAATGGGAGAAGATTTTTGAAACCTACTCCACTAATACCTAGAATATACAGAGAACTCAAGAAACTCAGCACAAGAAAACAACCCAATCACAAACTGGGCAAGTGAATTATGTAGACACTTCATGATGGAAGAAATTCAAATAGTCAATAAATGCATGAAAAAATGCTCGACATTATTAGCAATCAGAGATGCAAATCAAAACTACCCTCAAATTTCACCTAATTCCAACTAGAATGGCAATCATTCAAAACACAAACAACAACAAATGCTGGTGAGGTTGTGGAGAACTGGGAACACTAAGACATTGTTGGTGGGATAGCAAAGTAGCGCAACCACTTTGGAAAACAGTAGGGAGGATCCTCAGAAGAATGGGAACAAATCTACCATATATCCAGCAATACCACTTCTGGGTATCTACCCAAAAGAATGGAAACCAAACTACCAAACTAATGCATATGTATCTATGTTCATAGGTGCATAATTCACCATTGCTAAACTATGGAACCAGCCAAGATGTCCATCAATAGGTGAATGGATTACAAAACTATGGGATATGTACTAAGCAAGTCTCTGTTTCAAAATAAAAATAAAAAGTTGCAGGTGGAGTTCAATTTTTAGACCAAAAATTTGTTAAATAAATATTAAAAAATTAAACAAAAGATTTGAACAGCTATTTTTTTTTTTTTGTGGTACTAGGGATGGAACCCAGGGGCCTTCTACCTCCGGGATACACCCTCAATCTATTTTATATTTTATTTGGAAACAGGATCTCACTAAGTTGCTAAAAGCCTCACTAATTAGCTGAGGCTGGCTTTGAACCTGCACGATTCTCCTGTCTCAGCCTCCCAAGTACTGGGCTTCCAAGTGTATACCACCACACCTGGCTCTGAACATCTATTTTAGGAAGTATATATTCAGAAGACAAATAATTACATAAAAAACTGCTGAGTATAATTTGTCATTTTAGAAATTAAAGTCACCATTGTATACCACTCTGCTCCTAGAACGGCAAAATGACTAAGATTCTTCACAGCTGTAGAACCTGAAACACTGTTGATTGAGATATAAAATGGCAGAGCTCCTTTGAAAACATCTGACAGTTTCTGTCTTTCTTTTTTCCTTTTTGTGGTACTAGGGGTTGATTCTAGGGGCATTCTACCTCTGAGCTACATCCCCAGACCTTTTTAGTTTTTGTTTTGAAACAAGATCTCTCTAGGTTGCTGAGAGTCTTGGTACAATTACTGAGGCTGTCCTTGAACCTTGAACAGAAATCTTTCTGTCTCAGTATCCCAAGTACTAGGATTGCAGACATGTGCCACCACATCTGGTTTAACAGTTTCTTAAAATGTTAAACCTAACCCAATAAACTCAACCAAAAGGCTTAGAGACCTGATCAACAAATTCAGCAAAGTGTCTGGATACAAAATCAATCTTAAAAAAAAAAAAAAAATCAGCTTTCCTGTATGCCAATCATAAATCCACTGAAAAAGAAATCTAGAAAACACTTCCACTAAAGACATCCCACGAAAATACAAGATAATTAGGAATAAACCTAGTCAAGGAGATAAAAACCCTCTACAAAGAAAATTATAAGCCAGGCGTGGTGGCGCACACTTGTAATCTCCCCGCTTGGGAGGCGGAGACAGGAGGATCGCGCAGGTTTGAAGCCAACCATGCTGACTTAAGAGACCCTGTTTCCAAAATAAAAATATAAAAATAGGTTTGGGAGTGTAGCCCGGAGGTAGAAGGGCTTCCAGGAACCCCAGTACCACCAAAAAAAAAAAAAAAAAAAAAAATATATATATATATATATATATATATATATATATATATATAAAACATTGAAAAAAGAAAGTGAAGAAGACCTTAGGAGATGGAAAGATGGATAAGCAGAATAAATATCACCAAATGGCCATTCTTCCAAAAGTGATCAGGACATTCTACCTCTGGGATTTCTATTTGGAATATTAATATACCTTCAGATGTAGCAACTGGAAATATTTTATTCCATTCCATCAGTAACTTTTAATTCTGTTTACATTGTCCTTGGATGTACAATTTTTTTTATTTTTTTATGAAGTTTGTTTCTTTATTCTTTTGTTGCCTGTGCCTTTGGAATCATATCCAAGAAATCACTGCCAATTTCAGTGTTGTGAAGTTTTATGATCCAGGTTTTCTTCTAAAAGCTAATAGTCTTAAGATTTACATTTAGGTCTTTCATCTATTTTGAGTTAATATTTGTATATGGTGTTAGGTAAGAGAACAACTTGACAAACCAGGCATGGTGGTGCACGCTTGTGGTCCCCGCGCTTGGGGGGCAGAGGCGGGGGGATCGCACAGGTTCAAAGCCAGCTGTGCTGGCTTGGGAGACCCTGTTTCCAAATAAAAAAGTATGAGAATGGGTCTGGGAGTATAGCCCGGAGGTAGAAGGGTTTCCAGGAACCCCGGTACCACCAAGAAAAAAAAAAAAAAACTAGTAAGTGAATAATTCCACCTTTCTCCCTATTAATTTGATGTCTCTTTACTTGTATGTTAAATTCACCTATGTATTTCTAATCTAACCAATAACAAAGATGTTCTATAAAAAAAGAATAGTCTAATGATCTATAAGCTCATTTATACACATTTCTAGAAAATATCTAGAATATACAGAGAACTCATGCTTAAAAAAAACAGAGCAAGTGAACTAAATAGACACTTCACAAAAGAAATTAAAATGGCCAATAAATGCATGAAAAAAATGCTCAGCACCATTAGCAATCAGAGAGATGCAAATCAAAACTACCCTCAAATTTCACCTAACTCCAACTAGAATGGCAACCATTTAAAACACAAACAACAAATGCTGGCAAGGATGTGGAGAAGTGGGAACTCTAATACATTGTTGATGGGAATGCAAGTTAGTGCAACCACTTTGGAAGGTGGAGGATCCTCCGAAGAAGGGGAACAAACTTATCATATGATCCAGCAATAACACTTCTGGGTATCTACCCAAAAGAATGAAAACCAAACTACCAAACATAATGCATCCGTATCTGTGTTCATAGCTGCACAATTCACCATTGCCAAACTACGGAACCAGCCAAGATGTCCATCAATAGGCGAATGGAGTGCAAAACTGTGGGATATATGCACACAGTGGAATTTTACTCAGCCATAGAGAAGAAAAAAATTACATGCTTTTCAGGAAAATGAATGTAGCTGGAAAACATTATTCTAAGTGAGATTGGTCAGTCACAAACAGTAAAAAATCAGATACTTTACTCAATATCTGGAAGATAGGGAGAAATGGGTCATAGGAGGAACGCTAGACGAAAATGGAGAAACCATAGAGGAGCAAATAAGGCGAGCTAACTGGGGGGAATTGGAGGGGGAAGAGGGAAATTCCCTACATGAAGTATATTCACAAACATATCTAAGTCAATCACTAAGCCAAACATGCGAGGAGGGAGGCGGGGAGGGAATGGGGTGGGAATTGGGGAAGGGCTAAACAAGTGATGTGTGCGTGTTTGTCTCTACCATCCATCACATTCCATTAAGATGCATGATACAATGTGCCATTAAGAAAGTGTTAAACCTGTACCTACCACATCACCCAACTATTCTACTTCTGGGAATTTACCTAAGAAGAGTTAAAGCTTACTTTCATGCCAAGACTTACTTAGGAGCTGCTCATAGAAGCTTATGTGGAATAACAAAAAAATCAAAAACAACTCCAATGGACATCAATAGGTGAATAGATGTACATAATTTTGACATCTTTGTAAACCTTTGTAAACAAACAGAACCGTAAGACCCAAATGAATAATAATACTCAATTGTAATTTTTTTGAGGTACTGGGGATGGAATCCAGGGGCATTCTACTGATGTAGGATAGAAGAAATAAGTAGGTAAAAAGGAGACAGACAGGAAGGAAAAGTAAAAATATAACTTTGATATAAGAACCTGGAGCTGAAATGCTTTAGCCTCTAGTCCACAAACCAGCCCTCCTTCCCAGACCTGACTCTGCCATAAATTCTTGGGAAACATGTAGATGCGAGAGTTAACAATATTTCCGAGAAAACCTATAATTTAGGATATCCCAGCTTATCTGTCAATCAACTAATGAAGACCCCAATCAACCCAAGATCATCCACCCTAAGGCTGACCAGACCACAGACCATCAGGAAGCGCCTCGGGACTACTGGACTGAGCTCATCCACCCTAAGGCTGCCAGACCACCTGCCCACCATAAACCGCCTTGGGACTACCAGACTGAGCTCATCCTCACATACCTTCTCTAGCCCACCCCTCACGAAAGTCCCCTATAAGAAGAGAACCCTGAACTCCCCAAAATGCCTTCCTCATCTTGAGGTGGCCCGCATTCTCTCTTGAATGTGTATTTCCTTCCCTTTTCTCCAATAAACCTCCGTCTATGTCTCTAACTGGCGCTGAAATTCTTTTCATCACGTTCGCCAAGGATCCTGCAGACCCCAAGTTCCTGATCCAAGAGTTCACCCCAACACTACCTCTGAGCTACATCTCCAGCCCTATTTTTTATTTTTTTTTAATTTTGAAACAGGGTCTCACTGAGTTTCAAAGGACCCCACTAAGTAGCCCAGGCTGTCGGGAACCACCATCCTCCTGTCTCAGCCTTCTGTAAAATGCAATGCACTGAAATTTGCAACTGTATCAACGCTGCAATTCAACTCAAGTAAATCAGTAGCTTCTTAGTTGCACTTGGATTTGAGGATCCGTGTGGCAATGGCCCATTTACTGCTGCAGCTGTGAATTGTGAGGGCCTAATACTGATGGCATGGAATCCCCCCTCCCAGCTGGAGCAGGGAAGGATGCTCTGGCGCACTTTTTTATGGCCAACGCAAATTAGCAGATAGTTAAAAAAATAGATGAATAGGCTAAGAGATAAACAAATTATGGTATATTAATACTGTGAAATACTGTTCAGCAATAAAAAGAATGAGCAACACTATTGACCCAAATAATAATCTCAAATTCATGGCAAATGTAAGAAACCAGAGAAGAGAAACAGAGAGAGGGAGGGAGGGAATGTGGTGAGGGAGGAAGAACAGTCTAATGACCTATAAGCTCATTTATACACATTTCTAGAAAATATTCTCTAATCAAAGAGATTGATAACACTTCAGTACATGCCTGTTGGATGGGTGGGGTGGGGGTAGAATGAGATTACCAAAATATATGAGGAAATTTCAGGCGTGTGAATATGTTCATATCTTGTTTTGGTGATGGTTTTCTCACAGGAAAACACTATAATTCCATGAAGAGTCCCGAGGAGTTTCCAGGTATAAGGATGGAAACTCACCTCAGGACCCTCAGGGTCCCTGGCTTCTGTGGCAAGAAGAATTTCTGTATGTGTCAGTCAGAGACAAAGACAGAAGTTTAATGCTGGCCACCTCAAGGGCATGCGAGGCCCTGGGTATCTTTGCAATCTTTTTTTTATAGGGAACCCAGAAAGGAGAGTGGCTGGGGCAGATGGTGGGGATCAGGCAACATGGGGTGACTGGTCTACTTTCTTTGGGTTTTCAGCTTCTTGCCATTTCATTGGTAGGTGCTGAGCTTGACAAAAAGTGAGACTTCCTGAGGGAATTTGTTTTTCCTCCCAGGAAGTTGAGATGTGAAGATGGAGTGCAGGGCTTAACAAATGTGAGACTTCCTTCTTGGGATTTTTATGTGTCAAGAATCTCAGTTATTTCAGGAGTGAAGCTAGGCCATTATGATTAAAAAGTGTGGGCCAGGCCTTTTGAGAATCCAAGTAAAAGACAAGACAGATGGAATATTATTACTAAAAGTGTATAGGCCATGCCTATTGAAGACCTTTGTCTAAGAAATGGACAGGCCAGATCTGCTATTATAATTAAATGTGTAATGCTTTATAGGCTTTTGTCTATGAAAGAGAGAGCTCGGGACTCTGAAAGTTGAAACTAAGGATTATGAAGTTTCTAGATCTTAAAACTATATCTTCCCTTTCCTTCTCATTTTGTTTCCTTTCTTATCTAATATTTATTTCTTCTATTCTACCTCACCCCTACCTCGTAGACACACAACTAGTTATTAACATTATTGCTTTGGGGCTGTAATTGGTGGGCTGGATATCACAATATGAAAGTCTTTTCAGATTATGAAATTGAAAAATAATTATGAGGTTGGTGAAAAGGTTATCAAAAATGGACTAATCATCCATAGGGTTCCATAGGGTTCTTTGGAATCTCAAAGTTCTAGGAAAGGATTCCTTCAATTCTCAATGTCTCCTTGTTTCTTTTGTTGTCTCTATACAATCCCTTGATCCCCAAGGGCAATTTAGAATAAAATGGCGGGACCACCTGAGAAATCAGTGTGTGTGTGTATGTGTGTGTGTGTGTGTGTGTGTGTGTGTGTGTGTGTGTTAGGGGGTGGTATGGGGTTGAACCTAGAAGCATTTCCATCTCCGAGCTACACCTACAGCTCTGTTTTTTATTGAGAAACAGGGTCTTTTCAAATTGGTGAGGCTAGCCTCAAATCTGCGATCTTCCTGTCTCAGTCTTCCAAGTAATGAAACCAACGCTCTTGGGATGGTCCCAAGAGTGCAGAATTCCCACGCTCAGAAAACTACAGCTCCCAGAAGGCTGTGCGCCCCGGAACAGCCCACAAAGGGGCGGAGCCTAGGAGACGGTCGTTGGTCGATTCCATCGGCCGGCGCGAAGGGGCCGCTTGTATGGGTTGAGCGGAATCCTCCTTTCGGCTGGTAATGACGAGACAGTGGCGTCCCCCGCGCGGTTGGTACGGTCCGCGGGGGCCCCAGGACTCCGCTGCCGCGCTTGAATTTCCCGGGCCGCGAGCGCGGGGCCTGCCGGGAGGGCGCCGGGACGGTTTACCCACTCGGACCGCGGCTGCGCCTAGTGGGCCTCGGCATGGAGAACACAGACCTGGGCAACAAGGAGAGCGGCAAGATCTGGCACCGCAAGCCGTCCCCGGCCACGCGGGACGGGTAAAGGCCGGGCGTGGGGCGAGCGAGGCCGGCGGGCTCGGCGCCGGGCCCTCGGGCTCTGGGGCGGGGGCGCCGGGCTGCGGGGCTCTCGCGACGCCGGGACCGGTGCTCCTGGGGAGTGCAGGGGGCTGCCTGCATTCATTACCGTGGGGACCCGGTAGTACCTCTGGCACTTAGTGGGTGCTCAGTAAGTACTTAGCTATTGCAGCTGGAAAAGAATCCCAGGACTCCAGGAGAAGATGCAGGGAAGGAGAACTAAACACACGCACCCGCTGCAGAAGCTGAGGTTTAACCTCCCTTTGACCATTGCACGTATCCAGACACGCATGCATTTGTCAGCCACTTTTTATTTTGTGTGTAGTACTGGGGATGGAACCCAGGGGCATTCTACCTCCGCCCTATTTGTTATTCTTTATTTTGAAACAGGGTCTCACTGAGTTGCAAAGGACCTCACTAAGTAGCTGAGGCTGTCCTCGAACCGCGATCCTCCTGTCTCAGCCTCCCAAATGCTGGGATTATGAGCGTGTGCCACCGCCCAGCTTGTCAGCTACTTGTTGAGCGCCTACTGTGTGCCAAGCAGACGTTCTCCGGAGTTTACATATTGACCTGTGTGTTAGGGGCGGAAGGAAGCGTCTACAACGTAGGGGCCTTCTAGTCCCCCAGCACTCTTCATTCTCTTCCCAGTTTTTTGCCCTCTTTGAGACTCGGCCTCTCCTGTGTGACTCAGTACAAGCCTTTGCGGTAAAGTGCCTTGTGGGTTCTCACCGTGAGCTCAGTCTGATTCCCAAGGAATTCACGGATCTGCTCCATTGCTCGGGTTCATGTTTCAGTGTTTCCTGTTCTAGTTTTTCTGTTGATCTTTCGTTTGCTCCCGGACAAATAACAAACTTGAAGCGTCTATTCCGATGCACGTTGGCGGAGGTTGTACCAGCCACTTGTTTGGTTTCCAGTCGCTGCCCCTCATTATCAGTATCTCTTCCATTAACTCCACCAAAAAAGCCCCCAAACAACCGCTGAAACCACGGTGTATAGTGTTGCCTGGGCAGAGGATTCCAACCGTGGATTCAGAGGCGTTTAGTTGAAGCCCGGGATGGTGGCTCAAGCTGGTGATCCCAGCATTTGGGAGGCTGAGACAGGAGGATCATGGTTCCCAGGCAGCCTCAGCTACTACTTAGCAGCTCAGTGAGATCCTGTTTCAAAATAAAGAATAATAATAATAAAAAGAAAGGTGTAGCTCAGAGATAGAATGCCCCTGGGTTCAATCCCCAGCATTGCAAAAGAGAGAGAGAGAGAGAGAGAGAGAGAGAGAGAGAGAGAAGCATTTAGTTGAACAAAGTGTCTGTTTGCCACCTCTGTGATCTTATTCATCACTATAAATAGAGACGGTCAGCTTAATCGACTCTTGTCCATATTTGGTGCTCAGCAAATAATGGTTTTTATTTATGGAACACCCCCGCCTCCGCCCCGGGACTGGGGATTGTACCTAGATTGCTCTACGACTGAACAACATCCCCAGACTTTTATTTTTGTTTTGAGATAGGGTTTCACTAAGTTGCTGAGATTATCAAACTGAGGAGGATATCAGACTTGATAAACAGCGTCAATGTGTGTGTGTGTGTGTGTGTGTGTGTTGGTTTATTTATTTATTGGTACTGGGGATGGATGACTTACAAAGTATTTGTTCATTTAGCAGGCATGATTTGAGTGCCTGATGTATTTGATGCATTCTACCTCTGAGCTATATCTATCTATCTATATCTATCTATCTATCTATCTATCTATATATCTTTAATATAATTAAAATATATTATATTTTAATTCTTTGTTTTGAAACAAGGTCTCAGTAGCTGAGGCTGTCTGCAAACTGCGATCCTCCTGTCTCAGCCTCCTAAAGGCTGGGGTTACAAGCATGCGCCACCACATCCAGCATTTTATGTGTATTTCTTTTAAGACTATTTTACTAGAAGACTAAGTTTCATAAGGGCAGGGCCCGTGTCTATCATTTATTCACTCCTAGGTAATTCAATGTCCAACTTATAATACATTTTCAAGATGTTCTTTTTGTGGTTCTAGAGATTGAAGCAGGGGCGGTCTAACTCCAGCCCACCTCCCAGCTCTATTTTTAGTCTTCGTATTGAAACAGGGTCACTAAGTTGTGGGGAGGGTCTCACTAAGTAGACAAAGCTGTGCACAAATCTGTGATCTTCTTGTCTCAGCCTCCTAAGTACTGGGATTAAAAGCGTGCCCCACCACGCCTGGCTCATTTTCAAGTATTTGATGAATAAATGAACTTTGATAATGAATACTACTTTGATAATGAATAACTTTTGGAACTATTTTCTGAAATTTTAAGATTGATCCTAGGGGAGAGTGGGGGAAGAGCAGGTAGGTAGCCTTAAAAATTAGTAAAAAATATATGTCTGTGCTTTTTGTGTATCGAGTAATACTTGATATAGAAATTAATGTTGCTTTGTTTGTTTGTTCTTACAGAGTTATAGTGAACATTGTTCACAACACATCTGATTACCATCCAAAGGTTTTGCGGTTTTTGAACGTGGCTTTTGATGGCTCCGGCGACTGTTTACTTGCTGGGGACCATCAAGGAAACATCTACATTTTTGACTTGTGTAGAAACAGGTAAGCAGATGCTTTTGATATTTATCTTATTTAATAGATTATTAATTCCTGACAACTTTAGTACCTGCTATTCATTATTGATTCAGAAAGCTTTATTAAGTTCTACTTATAGTTTATGTAACTTAGAAAACACTCATTAGTGCTGAAAGAATAACGTGGGAAAGGATAGAAAGGTATTGTCCAGATTTTTCCAAGAATCAAAGTGCTGCTTTTAACAATATCTCTACTAGCTTGTTTTTCCTTAAGTTTAAAATTGTATTGTCCAGCCAGGCATGGAGATGCATGCTGGTAATCCCAGTACTTGGGAGGCTGAGACAGGAGGATCACAGGTGTTAGATCAGCCTCAGCAGTTTAGCAACCTAGCAACTCTGAGCAACCTACCAAGACCCTGTTTTAAAATTTTTAAGAAGGCTGGGACGTAGCTCAGAAGTAGATTGAACCTTGGGCTCAACCCCCAGTAACAATAAATAAATAAATAAATAAATAAATAAATAAATAAATAAATAAATTTTTATTGCTAACTTGTTGGTTAGTTTCTGATACTTTATTAGGCAATTTAGAAAGAACACAACTTATACATTGTTGTTACAGAGTACTAGACGTAAAAGTTTTAAAGAATTGATCTGTACTCTCTTCCCTCTGTGTGTTCTCTTCCCTTGTGGAACAACTTAGTCTAGAAACAGGTAGAGTCCATGGAGGGGGTATCCATACAGCAGCCTGGACGGGAGGGAGACTTATAGCAAGAGGCAGAGGACATCTGCGTCCAGGACGGGCCAGTGAAGAGAAGTCAGTTTAATACAGGTGGATTTAACCAAATAAGTGAGTATATTGGGGAGGATGAGAGCCAACTTTCATACTATTGGAAAAGGGACTCACAGATACATAAAAGGAAGAAGCTAGAATGAACCCCGCGGTGTTAGACAGAGTTGGACATACTTATTTCCTAGTTTTGTCCACTCAGAGTACCTGGAAGCAACAGCATATTGGTAGGAACATATCTACTGTCCAGTTCTTCTTTTTCTTTTCTTTTCTTTCTTTCTTTTTTTTTTTTTTAACTGGGGATTAAAACTAGGGCCATTCTTCCTCTGAGCTACTACTCCAGCCTTATTTTTTTATCCTTTATTTTGAAACAGGGTCTCACTAAGTAGCCAAGGGTGGCCACAAATCTGCAATTCTCCTGTCTCAGCCTCCCAAGTTTGGCTCCAGTTCTTGTTTTCTAAAAATCATACTTTACTAAAAGGAACCAGAGACCCTGGTAGAAATATCTAGTTTCAGAACAAGGCAGGGATAACAGAGCCTATAACGTTTTATTGCTAGAGTGAAGGAATTTTTCAGAGAATGGTGGATTCTGTCAAAATTACACAGATGCCAGCTCCTAGCTGGCATCCTAGCTCCCTCTGGTCATATTGGATATAAGTTGAGCATCAAAATAAGTGATGATAAAAATGATAAATAAATGATAGGCCATTGATTAAAAACAAAATCCAAGCCGGGTGTGGTGGCGCACACTTGTAATCCCCGTGCTTGGGAGGCTGAGGCAGGAGGATCGCACGGATTAGAAGCCAGCCTCAGCTACTTAGTGAGGCTCTCAGCGAGTTAGTGAGACCCTGTTTCCAAATAAAGTATAAAATAGGTCTGGGAGTATAGCTTGGAGATAGAAAACCCCTGGGTTCCACCCCTAGTACCACAAAAATAAATAAATTAATTAATTAAAACAAAATCCATGAGTTCTTGTTGTAATCAACAGTTCAATGAGGAATGGATTTCACATAGTTACAGAGTGCCACCTCACAGAATTCTTATTAATTACAGAAGAAAAGGAGTCCCTTTATAATGAGAAGTATAGCAAACACACATTAATCAAGTGATTAAAGTTGATATGACCATTTGCTGGGCGTGGTGGCACACACCTGTAATCCCAGTACTTGAGAGGCTGAGACAGGTGGATCCCAGGTTTGAGGTTAGACTCAGCAACTTAGTCAGAATAAAATATAAAATAAAAAATAACGGCGGAAGGCTGAGACAGGAGGACCGCAGGTTTGCAACCAGCTTCAGCAACCTCGTGAGGCCCTCTGCAACTTAGACCCTGGTTCAAAATAAAAAATACAGCAGGCTGGGGATGCAGCTCAGAGTTAGAATGCCTCTAGGTCTAATCCCCAGTACCACAGAAAAAATGAAATAAATAAAAATGGACTAAGGGTGTAGCTTGGAGGTAGAACGCCCGCGGGTCCATCCCAGTACACATACACACACAAAGTTGATATAACCAGAAGTGGAGCAAATAAAAATTTGTATGGCATCTGATAGGGCCCAGTGAGAAGAACACAGTGTCATTTCTGTGATATTCCCGCCAAAAGATAAAGGTGTGTGAGTGACTTCTTCTAATCGATGGCATCAGCAAAGCTAAATGAGCACTCCAAACTGTCTTGGGTCCTTCACAAGGGTCACAGTCATGAAAGTTGGGTAAAGGAGGAGCTTCAGAGTTCAGGCCTTGGGAGAGCACCAACGTGCTGCTTGCCTGTGGAACCTGCCTCAGAATCTCGTGGGCTCTGCCACCTCCACCAGCTTTGATTTCCTGATTCTCCTGCTCAGTGCTTGGACTGTCTGCCCTTGGAAACGCAGAGGGAGAGACCAGAAAATTGAACTGACAGCAATGCATGCACTGGAGCCAATGACCGTTGAAGATGTAACCATAAATTTCACCCCGGAAGAGTGGGCCCTGCTAGGCTCATCCCAGAGCAAGCTGTACAAAGATGTGATTGAAGAAATCAGCAGCATCTAGTCTCCCTTGGGTATCCATTTTGCAAGTCTGATGGGATTTTCTTATGAATTGCTCCAGAAGCAGACATAATGATATTATTGACCATGCAGAGAGGACGTATCAATGCCTTCTATTTGGAAACGCCTTTATTCAACTCTCTGGCCACACAGAACACAAGGGAACTCACGCTGGAGTGAAACCGTGTAAACGCAGACTGGGTGGGAAAGCCTTCAGCCAATCCTGTCACCTTAGTAGGCATGAGGGAACACACTAGAGGAATCCCATGAAGGCCGTCGAGTGGAAAAGCCTTGCACAGCCTGAGAAAACGTGAGAGAACACACGCGGGAGAAATCATTTGAATGCCATCCAAACAGGAGGGCCTTCAGCCGATCTAGTGTTCTGGAGGCATGGGAGAATGCGCCCTGGAGAGAAACCAGACAAGTGTCTCTGTGTAGGGAAGCCTTCAGGAAGCCCTGCAAACTCAGAGACCGTGAGAGAATGCACACTGGGGAGAAACCTCACAAATGCAAGCAGTGGGAGAGCCTTTACCGCGGCTGGTCATCTTAGGCACCATGAGAAATTACACATGGCGGGAAGCCTTTTGAATGCTGTCGGGGCCCACTCGGCTAGACCGGGATGGGGCGGTGGCTCAAGATGGCGCCTAGGCATGTTGCCAAGTCACGAGGCTCACGAGGCTGGCGGTGCCCTGAGCCTGCGCAGTGAGCCCTATCAGACGCCCTACGGATGATCAGTGACGCAGCGCCTCGTGCTACCACCAGCCCGCCTATGAGAGGGTTAGAAATGCGCATGCCCTAGCTGTGGGAAGCTTGGGGTTGGTGGAGTGATGAGGGAGGGATTATGAGACTGATATATATTTGCCTGCTGTGCGCATTGAAGGGGGAAGCATTAAAGAGGAAGCATCATCAACAGACTCGGCGTTTGTGTCTTCTTTCCTGGGGCTCTGCAGGCCGGAGCCTTAGGACGCGACAAATGCCATCAGTGTGGGAAAGCCTTTACCTCGTCTTATAGCCTCGCAGGACAAGAGAAAATACACAATTGAGAGAAACCTTTCCTTAGCCAGCATGTGAGAACATACTGCAGAGCGGAACCACATGAATGCCATGTGTGTGGGAAAACCCTCAACCTGCCTTCTACATCTAAACAACATGTGAGAACACACACTGGAGAGAAACCATGAATGTCGTCTGTGTGGGAAAGCCTTTAACGCATCATCTTAGAGAACGTGAACACATGCACACTGGAGAGAAACCGCATGAATGCCTCATTTGGGGAAAGCCTGTATCCAGCTCTTAGCTTTGGAAGGCATGAGAGAAGACACACTGGAGAGGAACCACATAAGGGCAGCGTGTGTGGGAAAGCCTTCTTAAGTTCTCCTGACTTTAGCAAACATGAAAGAACACGCTGGAGAGAAACCATACAGATGTCATCTGTGTGAGAAAGCCTTTAACACATCTTACGATCTTGAGTGACATGAAAGAACACACACAAGAGAGAAGCCGTACGAATGCCACGTGTGTGGGAAAGCTTTCATGAGGGCCTCTATACTTGGAGAACATGAGAGAAGACCCTGGCAAGAAATCATCAATGTCCTCTGTGTGGGAAGGTTTTCATGCACCTCAAGTTCTTTAGACATCACGAAATGATTAGCACTAGAGAGAGGCCAGACAAATGTCATCACTGTGAGAAAGCTTGTACTAGTACCTGTTACTTAGAAAGCACAATCAGACTCACAACTGAGAGAAAGAACATGAGTATGTGGGAAAGCCTTCAACCAGCTCTCTACTCTTAAACAAAACGAGAAAACACTCACTGGAAAAGCCACGGAATGCCATCTAGCTATTGAAGGAATGTCTCTAGGATGGTGTCTAGGAAGGGAGGTATCTAGCATGATTGGAAGGTCCTCCAAACATCCTTCTCTTTGTATTTTTTTGGCACTGGGTATTGAACCCAAGGGCATTCTATGTCTGAGCTACACCCCCAGCCCTTTTTATTTTTATTTTGAAACAGGATCTTGTTAGGTTGAGGAGAGTCTCACTACTTGCTGAGGCTGTCTTTGAATCTAGGCTCCTCCTGTCAGTCTCCCATGAACTAAGATCACAGGCATACACCACCACACCTGGCTTACATCCTTCCTTCTCAGTTGACGTACGCCAACACTGAAATAGAAGCCATGTGTATGTGTGCTTTATAGAAATATACCTACTATAGGTATTTTATACATGCTATGACATAACTTGCCTGTAGTAGAATGTATATAGGAGCCTTTAACTATAGCTCTGAACTTTAAACTTTTCCTGACTTGACAGGAAAGAACCACTGAGCACACCCAGGTCCGGGGAGGGCTGGCAAAGCCCTTCTGAACCTGAGCCCTCCCCCTATTCCTACCCCCTAACTTTCTTCTGAGTCGCATTCCAGTTTCTTCCTTCTAGACAGCTGGAGAGAACCTTCAGAAAGAGCCATGGAAAAATGTGGAAATCCAGACCAGAGATTTCTCTTATGTGTGAAATATGCTCACATTTCTGCATTTAATATGTTGTGGTGTAAAGATAAATGACTAAACTCAGGCTACTAAATTAGACTTGTATTTTAACTCAGAATAGCATCAATTACAAATTGAAAAATACCATGAGTTTGAGAAAAATTCTAGTAAAAAAGGATAAATATATATAAAAAAAGAGTTGGATAAAGACTGAAGAACTCCGAATGGAAGGAGATTAGAGAGACGTGAGAGGGGCATGAGTCCCGACTGATGCTTTTGTTGTAAAGGGCATTACAGGGCAACTAGAAAATTTGGGTAAGATATGAGGGCTATGTATTTGCAATATATAAATGTTTTGATGGTTGTATTTTGATTATGTAGCCAATTTCCTTGTTTGTAGAAACATAGTCTTAGAACTTATTCTGAAATAGTTCAGAGAAAAGAGTATATATAATTTGCTTATCTGTGGTATATTAGGTAGAAATCTGTTAAACATTGTTTTTGCTCTTTACCAAAAAAGTAATGATTCCAATTCTTCCACCCTTGATCCTGAAAGACCCCCGCAGAGGGGGGAGACCCTCAATCAGCCTTGGGATAAGCGACGTCAAGTACACACAAGAGACTTATGTCCTTGATGCAATGAGCAAAAGGTTTATTAAGGAGCCAGTGCACTGGGGCCGACTCGTATAGGAGTTTGGCCCTGAGTGACTGAAACTGAGGGCATTTATAGGGAAAAGACCACTAGTTAGGGGGGGTTTGGGCCAGATTACATGCGTTTACAGAAAATTACAGAATCATTTGAAAAGTACATTCTGTAGTCAAGTGTTAGATACCAGATGTAGTCAGCAGGTTCCTGGCACAGGACGCGCTGACCCGGTCAGTATAGATAAGATGCTAGGTAGGTTCCTGGAACAGGGTGGGCTTATTGCATATTTCTCATTCTCAAGCCTATACTTCTTAAGCTGTAGCAAAAATATTTTTCTTTTTAACTATTAGCTGGCTGCTAGGGGCTTATAATTTTTCTTTTAAAATGGAGCCTTTCAATCCTTTATTTTTTTTTACTTTTTTTATCCAGAACTGGGGATTGAACCCAGGGGCATTCTACCTCCAAGATACACCCCTAGCACTATGTTCCATTCTTTACTTTGAACAACAGGGTCTCACTAAGTAGCTGGGGCTGCCCTCGAACCTGTGGTCCTCCTGTCTCAGCCCCCCAAGTACAGAGATTACAAGCGTGCGCCACCACGCCTGGCTCCGCCCTTGATTCTTGCCTAACCTACCCTGCCAATTTCTAGTCTCAGACGATACAACTGTCTATGCTGCTGATGCTGCTGCACACACACACACACACACACACACACACAAACTAGTTAATTGGCTCCGTTACAGAATAACCAAATTCAGTTTCAGAGATTCTCATACATTCATATCGCCTGTCACTCACTTTTCCCATTCTCAACTGAGTATTCAAAGCCTTTTCCAGTTTCTTTCCCTCCTTGTATTGGACACAGGATTTATTCTGACCACCTAGCCTAATTCTTGGAACATAGGTGCCTTCAAGCAACCTGTACTTCTCCCCCCTTGCTGTCTCAGATAAATCCAGTCATCCATATCATTTGTCCTCTCGCCCATCATTTCCTCCTGTGCTAATCCCCGTCTTCCTCAGTCTTCTCTGGGAATTTGTTCTCTGAGTGCTGCTTTTATTTTATCCACTGTCCCTCTTTACTTTCTAGTGTACAGAAGAAGAAAATAATTTTTCCTTAACCCTTCTGCATTTTTTTTTCAGCTGGACTCTTACAGGAAGAGACAGATTAGCAAGGGAATATTGAGCAGGATATTAATGTGTACCTGAGAATATCACACAGGAGTACTTCAAAATGAGTGGCTCAGATTCTGCTTTGTATGATACCTTGCAACAGAGAACAATACATTTTTAGAGAAGGGACAAAACAAAGGAAAAGGGCCTTCATTCTCGAGGAGCAGTGAATTGTGGAAAGGCAGTTATATATATAACAATTGGTAGATTAGGGCCACTTAGTAAAGACCGTTCTGTAGTGATTTCTTTGGTACCATTTCCAAGATAAGAGTCTGAAGTCATCTCTAGTAATCAATTTTGTCTTTCCTGATCGAAGGGGGAAGAGGGACACTCTCATGAAATTATGCAAATTTATTCAGAGACTTTCAAGCAAATAGGGGAAGGACAGAGAGCTTTTCTTATATCTACTTCTTGATTGTTCCAACTCAAAATAATCCTTATACCGAAGCAGTATATTGTGGGATGGCGTATTCTGCTACTCTTACAGCTGAGCTGAGCAGTGGCCGAGCCAAGGCTGGAAATCACACGTTTTTATTTTTGTGCTAGGAATTGAACCCAGGGGCATTCTACCTGAGCTGTACCCCCAGTGTTTTGTTGTTGTTGTTGTTTTGGCTTTGGGTTTTGTTTTTTTTTTTTTTTTAAACAAGATCTTGCTAAGTTGCTAAGGCTAGCCCCAAACCTGTGATCCTTTCTCAGCCTTCCAAGAAATGGATTACAGGCATGCACCACCACGCGCAGCTTCTGGTAGCTTGCTTACTTGCTTGCTTTTTCTTTTTCTTTTTCTTTTTTTTTTTTCTTTCTTTTTTTTTTTTTTTTTTTTTTGCACTACAGGGGATGAAACCCAAGGGCATTCTACCTTCAAGCTATATCCCCACCCCTATTTTTTTTAAATTCTTTATTTTGAAACAGGGTCTTACTAAGTTGCAAAGGGCCTAAGTAGCTGAGGCTGTCCATGAACTACAATCCATCTGTCTCAGCCTCCCAAATGCTGGGATTACAAGCACGTGCCACTATACCTGGCATCTGGTAGCTTTCTTTTCTTTTTTTTTCTTTTTTGTGGTACTGGAGTTCCTAGAAACCCTTCTTCTACCTCCGGGATACACTCCCAGACCAATAATATTTTATTTGGAAACAGGGTCTCTTAAGCCGGCGAGGCTGGCTTCAAACCTGCGCGATCCTCCTGTGTCTGCCTCCCAAGCAGGGGATTACAAGCGTGCGCCACCATACCTGGCATCTGGTAGCTTTCTTAATGAGCTCCTTTTCTTCCTTGTCCCCTGTCCATTCATTGCCATTGCTGCCAGGATCATCTTCCTAAAAGACATGTCTGATTGTTGTTCTGCTATGCTAAACACTTAGATAGTGGCTTCCCATTTTTTTGTTGTTGTTACTGTTGTTGTTTTTGGTGGTACTGGGGTTCCTGGAAGCCCTTCTACCTCCGGGCTACACTCCCAGACCTATTTTATATTTTTATTTGGAAACAGGGTCTCCTAAGCCAGCGCGGCTGGCTTCGAACCTGCGTGATTCTCCTGTCTCCGCCTCCCAAGCGCGGGGATTACAAGCGTGCGCCACCACGCCCGGAAGTGGCTTCCCATTTTGTATAAGAAACATCCAAGCTCTTTAATATGGCACGTGGTACCTTTCATAACCTATTTTTGACCTACAAAAATGGCTCATTTTTTCGAGTTTCATTTTCTTCATCTCTAAGGACTCCTTCAACATCAAATTTGTGACTATTGGCAGAATTTCCAATACTAATATAGTGATCTCTTAATAGGTTTAATCTTGTTCAGCGAACAGCACAAGCTTGCACAGCTCTGGCCTTTAATCTTCGTAGGAAGTCTGAATTCCTTGTGGCATTAGCTGATTATTCTATTAAATGTTTTGATACAGGTAAGAAGTTCTCTTGTTTGTCTTTTGAAGCTACGTAAAATCCACTGATGTTGTCATCCATCTGTATGGTTAAGGGAAGTGTCCCCACAGGGCTGCTCTCACCTCAGACACAGCCACAAGCAGAGGCCTCCCAGGACCATCCCTCGGATTGGCGGCTTCCAGCTCAGGGTTCTCACCTACCTCAGGTTCAGTACTTCTCTAGAATAACTCACAGAGCTGAGGAAAGCATTGTGCTTAGGACTACACCCCCGGCCCTGTTTATCTTTCATTTTGAAACAAGGCCTCCCTAAGCTGTGGAGGGCCTCCCTAAGTTGCCAGGGCTGGCCACGAACCTGCTGTCCCTTGTTTCAGCTTCCCACTATTGAGATTACAGGCGTATCACCACACCTGGCTTATTACAGTCTTAATATAGCAAAAGGATACAGATTAGAGCCAAAGGAAGAGACGGGGGGAATCTGGGAAGCTGCGGGGAGGGAGGCTCCTCTGTCCCCAGGCGCATGTTCCTCTCCCAGCATCCAGCTGTGGCAGTCGGCACCACGTACTGCTGACGCAGAGTTACCCAAGCCGAGGTGTCAGCTGTCTTCATCACATATGCACAGTTGCCATGTTGTTGAACTCAGTTTCCAGCACTGCTGCCCTCCCAAGAGGATAGGCTCACATAACCTTCTAATCGCGTGATTGGTTTTCCTGCCATGGCCAGCCCCCACTTGGTACTCTCCTTAAGATAAACTGTTAACTGGTGTGGTGGTGCACACCTGTAATCTCTGTACTTGAGAGGCTGAGACAGGAGGATTGCAGGTTTGAGGCCAGCCTCAGCAACTTACAATGTTTATAGTGTGATCTGAAGGACCTACCACGAATAACAAAGGTTCCCTATGACATGGGAAATTCCCCGGGTTGGCGTTTACATTTGAGGAGCCTGGGCCTCTCTTTTGAGGCCAAATTTCTAACAATATAGGTATCTGTATGTTTTTTAAAAATATGACATGTGGTATACATTATACTTCTTGGGAATATAGAGGGCTATAGACTAAACCTTTTATTCTTAAACGAGATTTGAACTTATTTTTTTCTGATTAAAGTAGTTGATAGTGTTATACTAGGATATATAAAAATGTAAAAATAATGACAGCAAGCACTTATACCAGTGTTTATTCTTTGCCAGGGATTGTTTAGGACTTTATACCTATTAATTTATTTTAGTCGTCATAATAGCACACTGAGATGGATATCGTTATTATCACCATTTTGCAGATGAGGAAACTGAGGCACGGTGAGGATATAAAATCAATATCACCTATAATTTCACTGCCCAGTGATAACTGTCATGAGTCGTTTTCCGTGCTTCCGTGCCAGGCTGTGTTCTCCGCTTCAGACACGCCCCTCACCTGTGCGCACACCAGCTGAGAAGCAGTGCGGCCAGACTTCCAGCTGAGTCTCCACCCCTGTCACCGGCTTGTGCTCTGCACAAAGAAGGAAGACAGCCGCCCTCTAGTGACACAGCCAGTGGTTCACGATAGGGCTTGGTCCTTCTAGTCTCTTCTACACATATACTTTTTAAATATTCTAACGATATATAATTAACTCTGTTTTGTGGGATCATTTTGCCTCCTTAAAAGTGCATATGGTCTATTTTAGGTTGATTATATAACATTGTCTGCGTAGGTGTTTGTAGGACCGTAACTTTTCGCACTACTGTCTGTTGTTGGACTTCTAAACTGTTAACAGTGTTTGTATTACAAATACTGCTGTGCCAAAAATTCTGAAAAATAAGCCTATATACTCATCTACACTTGCTTGCTTTCCTTAGACTCTGCTCTTCTCTTCCTGACTCCATCTTTTTATTCTGTCTCTTTGAGCCCTCTCCAGATGCTTTCTCCACTCCAGGTCCTCAGTCACCGCCCTGTCTCCCTCTGCCCGGCCCTGCTTTCTCACAGCATCCCTCCGTGAATCCTGACTCCCGAGTCTCCCCTCCAAGGGCGTTTGGATCCAATGGCTGTCCAGCCCGCTGTCGTCTGCCTCTCAGCAGCCCTGCGATTGCTTGGTCTTTGGATTTCATACTGTCATACTGTGACTGCCCTCGGTCATCTGTTTTTCTGATTGCTTCTTAGTAATCTGTCCTGGATTTTTTTTTAATGGTTTTTGAACTCTTGGATTTGGGATCCAGTTTAAACAGTAGAAGAACCCACTTAGTGTGTCTACTTTTAATTTTGCTAATTGATATTAGAAAAAACTAATTTTATTTTCTAAAACAAGCATTTTCCCCACATAAACTTGGAGGGATGCAATATTACATTAAAGATTAGATAAAATTAGAGGGACATAATACGAGATCAGAGAGCAGCACTTTAACTTTATTCTTATATTCTCGTTATTCTTATTTTTATTATTCATCTTACCGAACACCAATGAAAACTTCATCAGTAACTAATGCCAGATGTTACACTGGTGTTGGAAACCACTACTGTTTGGACATACAGAAATATGTGAGGATAACTAAAAATCACCTGTAGTTCACTACCCAGTGATGATTTTCATGAATAGTTTTTTAGTGTTTCCTCTACCAAACTGTTTTCTCTGCTTTCAAAAATACACACCTCAAGGTCAATTTTGTAAATCAAATATATTTTTCCCACATTCCTAAGTCTGTTCCTTCTCATGTTTTTATTAACATGAATTAATAGTACCACCATCTGCTCACACACCTAAACTAGAACCACTAGACTCTTCACTCCTCCTTTATCTCAGGATATTGATTTGATCACTCAGTCCTTTGACAGTTCGCCTTAAAGCCTCTGAATTTGTTTCTTTCTCCATTGTCACGTGCTTAATTTAAGCCCTCATCTCCTGCTGGGTTATTACAGCAACATACAAATGAGTCTTATCGAGTCTCTTTTCCACTTCTAGTCTATCCATAATATATCCTCAAACTGCTCTTTATAAGACATAGGCCAAGTTGAGCATGGTGGTATGTGCCTATAATCCCAGTACTTGGGAGGCTGAGACAGGAGGATTGCATGTTTGAGACCAACCTCATCAACTTAGTGAAGCCTGTTTCAAGAATTATAAAGGGCTGGGGGTATAGCTCAGAGGTAGAATGTCCCTGAGCTCAATCCCAGTATCAAAATTAAACAAACAAATCATAGGCCAGATATTCTACTCTTAGACATAAAACTGTTGCCCAGAGGAGAATACCCAAAGCCCTCAGGATCACATCTGAGGCTATTAAACCCTTTGTAGGCCTCGTCTCCTGGTAGACCGTGATGCACTATTACTAGTATGTCCCATCGTGCATTTTGTCAGCTAGCCACGGGCTTCCATTTTAATAGGTGTCCATGGAATTGTCACACACAGTACCTGCCATCAGGTGAATCCGTTCACGTGTAGTGATTATGTCTAGTGTGCTAAGTAGATAAAGCGTTTCAGTTGTGTAACCGTTTTATTTTGATCACAGTCACCAAGGAGCTGGTGAGCTGGATGAGAGGACACGAGTCCTCAGTGTTCTCCATCTCTGTGCACGCATCGGGGAGGTACGCCATCACCACTTCTTCTGACACAGCACAGCTGTGGGACTTGGATACCTTTCAGAGAAAAAGAAAGCTGAATATCCGCCAGTCTGTGGGTATACAGAAGGTGAGTGGCAGGCTGTGCTTCCCCGACTCCGTTCCCTTTCTTGTCTGATCATTATTACAGCTCTGAAACCTCAGTTCTCATAAGGGGATTTTGTTTGAGTTCTTTCCCCTCACACAACTTTTTATATATAACTTCAGACATAGAGCAGCTTATAAGAATTTTAGAACGAACGTATGCCTACCATGTAGAGTCTACCCTTAGCATGTTACTGTGCTTTGCTTTACTGTACTTCAGATGTTACTACATTATATTTTGCTTCAAGCTTTTTCTGCTCATCTGTTCATTAATTTTTTTTTTCTTTTTGTACTGAGAATTGAACCCAGAGGTGTCTACCTTCAAGCTACACCCCCAGCCCTTTTTATTTTTTGTTTTGAAACAATGTCTTACTAGGCTGCTAAGCATCTTCCGAGTCGCTTAGGCTGGCTTTCTGCCTGTGGTCCTCCTTTTCTGAGTCGCTTAGGCTGGCTCTCCGCCCGTGGTCCTCCTTTTCAGCCTCCAGGTACTGGCATTACAGGTGCGCACCACCTTGCCTGGCCTGTTCATTAATCCTTTGTGTTTCTGTGTGTAGTAAAGTAAATTGCAGACATCAGTGTGCTTCTCCATACATACTCAAGCCTTTATCTAATTGACCAAGGCTCAGTATTTGTTGGTATAAGGTTTATATGTAAAAGACTACATAGGTCTTAAATATTCATTGTTCAGTCTGACAGATGCATACACCTGTGTAACCCGTGCAGGCCGAGCATCACCGTCAGCCCAGAAGTTTCCATCATAGCTCCTCCTAGGTCAGCACTGCTATGAGGTTTACACCATAGGTGGTTTTTGTCCTTTCTAAAATTTTATATGAACTAAAATACTTCATAGTGGTTTATGTAAGGCTTTTTTCACTTGGCATATTGTCGGAAATTTTGTCTATATTATACATGTATGTAGTTTGTCCCTTTTATTTTTATTTACTTATTTATTTATTTTTGGTGGTACTGGGGTTCCTAGAAACCCTTCTACCTCCGGGCTACACTCCCAGACACCTATTTTTATTTTTATTTTATTTATTTATTTATTTGTTTGTTTGATTGTTTATTTTGGTGGTACTGGGGTTCCTGGAAGCCCTTCTACCTCTGGGCTATGCTCCCAGACCTATTTTTATTTTTGTAAACAGGGTCTCCTAAGCCAACGCGGCTGGCTTCAAACCTGCGTGATCCTCCTGTCTCTGCCTCCCCAAGTGCAGGGATTACAAGCGTGTGCCACCATGCCCGGCTGACACCTATTTTTATACTTTTTTATTTGGAAACAGGGTCTCTTAAGCCAGCGCAACTGGCTTTGAACCTGTGCGATCCTCCTGTCTCTACCTCCCAAGCGCGGGGATTACAAGCCTGCTCCACCAAGCCGGGCCAGTTTGTCTCTTTTAGTTGCTAATTAGTATTCCATTGTATAAATGTATTACTTTTTTAAAAAAATAATTGTTTCGCCGGGCATGGTGGTGCATGCTTGTAATCCCCGTGCTTGGGAGACGGAGACAGGAGGATCGCGCAGGTTCGAAGCCAGCTGTGCTGGCGTAAGAGACCCTGTTTCAAAAATATAAAATAGATCTGGGAGTGTAGCCCGGAGGTAGAAGGGCTTCTAGGAACCCCAGTACCACCTAAAAAATAAAAAATAAAAAATAAAATAAAAAAAATAATTGTTTCTTTTGCTTTTAAGGTTTAATTTTTTTCTGATTAGTTAAATACTATTTTCAGGAGCATGTAGGTCTTCCATGTGCTTAATTTCTTTGCTTTTTATTACATGTGCAATATTACTTTCAATTTCTTGATTATTAACATGAAGAGAGCTACTAATGCCAACCAAAAATTTATTTTGTAGTCTCCCGGGAAATCCCAGAGTTCTTTTGTGAGCCTTTAATAATTAAGAAAAGAAGAACAGTTGTAGTCAGCGATTCATTAGGGATGTAGACTGAATGTCTTAGTAGGTCTTTTCTCTCTAATTGCTTTAGTCTTAAATTGAATTTAAATTCCAAAGAAGAAAGCTTTGGGAGTTGAACCCCCAATGGAAACAGTTATGAAACAGTGACACAAAACCATCTGTTCTTTTTAACCACAAAATTAAAATTGTATACAATGGATGTTTACCAAGTGTAACCTTGCTTAGTCATGTAGACAGTTTAGAAAATTTGACTCCAAATATTAGTGGTATAAGAATAAATTAAGTGTAAAAAAAGTACATATAGTGTGATATGTGCATAAAAATATTTTTTTTGTTGTTTTTTGGGTTTTGGTGGCTTTTTTTGGTGGTACGGGGGATGTAACCCAAGTGCTTTTTACCTCTGTGCTATACTCCCAGACCTATTTTATATTTTATTTGGTTGCTGAGAACCTCACTAAATAGCTGAGACTGGCTTCGAACCTGTGCAATCCTCCTTTCTCAGCCTCCCAAGCGCCGGGATTTACAAGTGTGCGCCACCATGCCTGGCAAAATATATTGTTTGAAAACAATAGAAAACAAGCCGGGTGTGATGGTGCATGCTTGTAATCCCCGCACTTGGGAGGCTGAGATAGGATCATACAGGTCCGAAGCCAGCCCCAGCTACTTAGGCTCTCAGCAACTTAGTGAGACCAAATAAAATATAAAATAGGTCTGGGAGTATAGAGCCCAGAGGTAGAAAGCCCCTGGACTCCACCCCTAATACCACCAAAAATAAAAATAAAAATAAATAATAGAAAACCAACAAAGTCTGTTAGTTATTAGCAAAGCTTTTTGTGTGTGTGTGTGTGGTACTGGGGATGGGACCTAGGGACATTCTCTTAGCGACATCCCTAGCCCTATTTTTTATTCTTTATTTTGAAACAGGGTCTCACTGAGTTGCAAAAGGCCTAAGTTGCTGAGGCTATTCACAAACAGGGATCCTCCTGTCTCAGCCTCCCAAATGCTAGGATTACTAGTGTGTGCCGCCACAACCGAAAATGATGTAACCATTTAAAAATGTAAAGCATATTTAGTTCCTGGTCTATACTATGGGAGGTAGGCCAGATAGTTACCACTCCTAGTTGACACTGTTAAAAACAGGACGCTCTGCATGGTGGCATACACCTATAATTCCAGTACTTGGGAGGCTGAGACAGGAGGGTCCCAGGTTCAAGGACAGCATTACCAAGTAGCAAGACTCTCAGCAGCTAGTGAGACCCTGTTTCATAACAAAAGAAAAGGGGCTAGGGCGAAGCTAGAGATATAGAGCACATCTAGAGCTAATCCCCAGTACTTAAAAAAAGGAAAAGAAAATACATGTAACCTAATTTTAAAGTAAAACTTTAATGCTTTTCTTTTTGTGGTACTGGGGGTTGAACCCATGGGCCTTCTACCTTCAAGCTATACCCCAGCTCTATTTTATTTTTTATTTGGAAACAGAGTCTTGCTAAGTCGCTGACAGCCTCACTAAGTTTGCTAAGGCTGACTTTGAACCTGCAATCCAAGCCTGTGCTACCACGCCTGGCTCCCAGCCCTCTTTTTTCTTTATTTTGAAACAGGGTCTTACTAAGTTGCAGAGGGCCTCAGTAGCTAAGGGTGGCCTCAAACCTATGATCTTCCTGTTTCAGGCTCCCAAATAATAGGATTACAAGTCACCACGCCCGGCTTAATAAAAGTTCTATTTAAAATGTGAAGAATAAAAGGAAGGACGATCTCAAAAAAAAAAAAAAAAATGTAGAATCAGCTGGGAGTGGTGGTAATCCCAGTACTTGGGAGGCTGCTGAGACAGGAGGATCAAAGGTTTGAGGACAGCCTTAGTTATTTAATGAGACTCTAAGCAACCCAGGGAGACCCTGTTTCAAAACAAAAACTAAAAAGAGCTAAGGTTGTTGCTCAGACGTAGAATGCTCCTGAGTTCAATCCCCAGTACCAAGAAAAAAAAAAAAACTGACATGAGGCTAAAATATAAATATATTTTAGTATGAGTTATTATAGGTCATATATTATTGTAATACTGTACCTTTCTAAAATTAGAAGCAGTTCTGAGACACATCTGGACCCAAAGATTCCAGATGAAGAACTATGGATCTTTAATGTCAACGTGTTTTTTAAAGGCCCTATCACTCAAACCTCTCATCGCTGGTTTTTGTGTGTAGTAATAGCAGAAATACCAACAGTGATAGATGACCATTGTTACATACCTGCAATACAGCTAGCACTTCATGTAGTATCTTTAAGTTTAAGTAATCCAAAGGTGGGTATCGTTTTCCTCATTTTACAAGAGGAGAAAAAAGTTCAGAAGCATGAAGTAACTTGCCCGCCGTCGCATAGCTTATAAGAGGGCTGCGGCTTGAATCCTGCAGAGCCAGTGCGTTGCCCCGTGCGGCTTCTCAGGTAAACCCATCACACTTCTTCAAATCAGAAAATTGTGCTGCTCTGGTTGAAGCTTAGAAGCAGGGTATTCAGTTCTTCAGGTAGAGATTTTGAAATATCTATTGGGATTTTTTTTTTATTACACTGCTTCACTATATGTGGGAAAAAGCCTTGTAGCAGATATCAGAAAATAGTAACAAAGAATGTCACTGAACTTGTTAGTCTCTCTTTACAGTGAGTGCTCGCCAAATTTCTGCTGAATTATGCATTTGACTGTCGCCTCCCAATATTACTGTCTTAAACACTGAACTTTGAGAAAAGCTCACAACCCTCTAAAAACTCAATTGGAGTCCTGATTCAGCTCTGGTTTGAATTTGTCCCCCACAGGTGCATGTGCTGGAAGTTTGGTCCTCAGAGTGGCAGTGTTGGGAGGTGCTGAAACCTCTAAGAGATGGGGCTTGGAGGGATTAATGTGGTTTTTGAAGAACTGGGGTAAGGGAGGAAGAGAGTGAGAGAAAGATTGTAAAAGGGGCAAGCCTGAGCCCAGTTGAGTCCTCTGGCTTCCGTCTTGACACGCACTGTCCCTTATGCACACGTTCCCACCCAGATGCCACACTGTGTTGTAGGCAGAAAGCCCTTCCCAGAGCAGGCACCGTGCTCTCAGACCTCCAGAGCACCGAGCTAAACAAACCCTTCTTCTTCACATATTCCATAGCCTTACGTATTTTCTTTGTTGTGGCAACAAGAAAATGACTTAACACTGAAAGTTAAGGATTTTCATATCTACAAAGAAGGCTGCAGCCCCCTCCTTGAACTCAACCTCTCTTCAAAATACATTTGATTCATGTTTTAGAAGTTTTTAAAATAAGTTTTCTAAGTTATTTTATGTTGTCAAGAGATGACACTATCTAAATAATAGTGACATGATTCATTTAGAAATGATTTATAATCATTAAAATCGGGCAATTAAAATCACAAATCTAGTAATGAATAATCATGCAGGCAATAATCTATCACAACTGTTCCCCTAAAATAGCAATTGATGCTCATTAACTTTTAAGCTTTTGCTTTTCCCAGTAGGAATAAACTTTATTACCTTTCTTGAAAAATGATGGCTAATTATAAGAATTTTCTGATGTCAGCCTTCCTTCCCTCTTCCTTTCTTCCTGTACTGGGGATTGAACCCAGGGGCATTCTACCTCCAAACTTCTACCCAGCCCTTTTTATTTTATTTAAAACAGGGTCTGGGTTGCTGAGGGAGGGTTCTTCAAGTTGTCTAGGCCGGCCTTGAACGTGCAATTCTCCTGTGTCAGCCTCCAAGTACTGGGATTACAGGGGTGACTGGCTTTGTAGATTACTTTTCAACATCAGTTTTCAAACAGTGACTTAGTGCATTCATTATAGATTATAGTATATTCGTTGCAAATTCTTTCTTTAAGACATTTATATTATAAATTTTCCTAACATAGTGAGCCTGTTAGCAGGTCTACCAGAGATTCTTTCGCAAAGTAAACCAAACAGAAAGGTGAAGAGCTGGGTGAGGCCCTGGCCTGATCTGCCAGCATCCTTTGTTTGATACTGGGGTTTGAACCCTGGGGCATTCGACATCTGAGCTCCACCCCAGTCCTTTTTAGTTTTTATTTTGAAACAGGGTCTCACTGAGTTGCTGAGACTAGCTTCCAACCTGTGATCATCCTGTCTCCACCTCCCAATTATAGGAATTATAGGTTTGGGCCATTGTGCCAGGCCTCTTATCAGCATCTTTAGTAATTCTGTTATTGATACTTTTTATCGTGTGTTATTGGCATTCTGAGTAGATGGTTTTATTTAACCAATATGTTTCATAGTATATCATATGTGTGTTTATGTTGTACAGATGTATTCATGAAATTACATTTTAGTCCATTAAAGTTTGTATAACAAAGTATTGGTCAATTTCAATTAAAATTTTGTATTATCAAAAGCAAGTATTTTTAGTGTTTATATAACAGAAGTAGAAGTTAGGAGAATATAATGATAACATTTACAACTCTGTTTTCAATATATTTCATTGTCATTTGTCTTTTAAATAAATTGAATGTCTAATAGAATATCCTCTGTGCATTTTCAACTTTTTACTCTTATAAATAATGCTTGCATTTATCTTTTTATTTTTTAATATACTTTTATTGGTACATGTAACTATTCCTCATTATAACATTCAGACTGATAGAAACATACATGTACATACTTGGTGTGTTCTCCATGGAAGTGTTTCTACTTGCCTTTTACAGGTTCTCCTACTTGCATTTATCTTAATTTTTTTTTTTTTTAAACAGGGTCTCACCAGGTTGATGAAAGTCTCACTACTTGCTGAGGCTGTCCTCTAGCCTGCAAACCTCGTGTCTCAGCCTTCCAAGTACTGGGATTGCAAACATGCGCCACCACTCCGGGCTAATAACGTGTTTATATTAAAGTGCAGTCGTGTATTGCTGAATTACAAGGATATGTTCTGAGAAAGGGCTTGTTAGGTGATGTCATTATGTGAACATCATACTTGCACAGATCCAGATGGCGTAGTTCAGCACCTGATGTGGTTCCTGACGCAGCCAAGAGATGGGGTGAACATGGGTATATGAGGCTGCTGCCACAGCATACTTTTTAAAAATTTGTTTTATGCCTTTATCGGTGCATCGTAATATACAACATAGTGAGAAGCGAAGTGATGCATTCGTGAATGCACGCACCACCTGGCGTGTCTCCTCCACGCCCCGGCTGCTCCCCCGCCTCCCTCCCTGCCATGTTAGTGAGAGAGATGGAGATACCTTCTCATATGATGTCGTTATTTGGACTGCTTCCGTCATCAGTTCTTTTTTCTCTCCCTGTCTCCCTCCTCCTTCCTTCCACTGTTTTACTGCTTTCTCTTCTCATTTAACTGAGGTCTCTATGGTTTGCTATTTTCTCTCCAGCTTCTACATATTAGAGAAACATCCTATGCTTGACGTTCTGAGACTGGCTAATCTCACTTAGCCTCATATTCTCTACTTCCAGCCATCTCCCTGCAAATGACATGATTGTGTTCTTTATGGCTGAGCAAAATCCCATCATGTAGGTATGGATGGACCACATTCTTTTTGTCCGTACATCTGTTGATGGACACCTAGGTTGGTTCCTTTATATGGCTATTATGAATTGTGCTGCTATAAACATGGGTATGCATGTATTATTACAATATCCTAACTTAATTCCTTTATAAAAATCCTGAGAATTTTTATCTGGGTCCCATGGTGGATCCATTCCCAGTCTTTAGAGGAACCTCCATACTCATCTCCACAGTGGTTGTCCTAATTTACAGTCAACCAACAGTGCATTAGACTTCCTCTTGCCCCGCATCCTTGCGGGCTTTTATTATTGTTTGTATTCTTGAATGATTGCCGTTCTAACTGAAGTTCGATGAAATCAGTGCAGTTTTGATTTACAGTATATATATATATATATGTATATATATATATTTTTTTTTTTCAAGTCTGGGGATGGAACCCAGGGGCATTTGACCTCTGAGCTACAGCCCCTGCCCTGTTTTTTATTCTTTATTTTGAAACAGGGTCTCACTAAGCTGCGGAGGGCCTCACTAAGTAGCTGAGGCTGGCCACAAGCCGCGATCCTCCAGTCTCAGCCTCCCAAATGCTGGGGTTATAAGCGTGCACCACCATGTCCGGCTTTACAGTATACTTTCTTTAATAAGGGGAAGAAGTACCATCTAAAGAAAAAACAAAAATTATAGTATAGTAAAAACACAAAAGTCCAGCGTGGTAGCCCATGCCTGTAATCCTAGTACTTGGGAGGCCAAGACAGGAGAATTGTAGATTCAGAGCCAGCCTCAGCAACTGTAGTGAGGCTGTCAGCAACTTAGTGAGACCTTGTTTCCAAAGAGAAAATAAAATAGACTAAGGGTGTAGCTCAGAGTAGAATGCTCCTAGGTTTAATCCCCAGCGTCACAAAGAAACGAAAAGAAAAAGCCACCGCGCAAACCAGAAAAGTCGTTTGTTGTGATCAGGTGTCACGTGCCATGCATCACTCTGCGTGCTCTGCTTGTGTCACTGGCAGTGCGGTGGGCGTGTTTACCCGGCATCAACACAGACCCTGGAGTAATGGGGTGCGTTGCAGCCTTCAAGAGCTGCCATTCACTAGGTGATAGTACGTTTTTCATCTCTACTAGACAACAATTTGGCTGAAAAGAAACATCAGAATGAAATACGTGACAGGTGACTGGATAATTCAGAAATACATGTTAGTGTACATATGTATATTTGTACATACATATAGCTGTATACGTGTGCATCATTAGTTTTTAAACAAATTTGATAGTCAAAATGATATCTCATTTTCATTTGAATCTTGTCATATATGGTGAAAATTTTCAAATCGTTAGAATTTTGTAAATTGGCTAGTCATTATAGTCACCTATTTTTTTATTTGAGGTTATGTACCATTTCATCGGTATCATTCCAACATATAAGTGTATTTTTCTCTAAGAAAAAATAATTTTGAAAAAAATTGACTACTTGAATAATTTTAATTTAATAGGACTATCTGAACCTTATGTAAAAGATAACTTTTTTTATCCCTCTTCAGGTTTTCTTTCTACCTTTAAGTAATACCATCCTCAGCTGTTTTAAAGATAACTCCATCTTTGCCTGGGAGTGCGATACTCTTTTTTGCAAATATCAATTGCCAGCGCCACCTGAAAGCTCAAGTGTATTATACAAAGTGTTTGCTGTAACCAGGTAATGTGCATTTATGACACTGGATGTTTTTAAGAAATTTACCTTTTGGTGAAAAATTAAGAATTTTTCATTCAGTATCTTGTGATATGAGAAAGTTTTCTTCAAATTTAGATGTGGTCTTCAGGCCTTTTGATTTGTTTTCTTTTTGTTTTTACTTTATATGAAAATTTTCAAATAAACACAAAAGTAGAAAAGTACATGAATCCTTTAGTATCATTAGCTATAATAATTATCAACTAATGGCCACTATTTTTTATCTATAACTCTACCCATTTCTGTACTGTATTTTTTTAGCATATATCAAGCATTTCATTTCATACATAAATATGTCAGTTTATAGCTCTTAAGACAAGGGCCTTTTTGGAAACATAACAATAGTATTATTATCAACATTTTAAAAAATAACAATTTTTTAATAGTCATTGTTAAAATTTTCCTGATTTGTTAGCCGGGTGTGGTGGCACATGCCTGTAAGCCCAGTACTTGGAAGGCTAAGACAGGAGGATCACAAGTTCAAGGACAGCCTCAGCAAGTGGTGAGACTCTCATCAATCTAGTGAGACTATTTCAAAATAAAAATAAAATAGAGCTGGGGGTATATCTCAGAGGTAGAATGTTCCTGAGTTCAATCCCAAGTACCACACACAAAAAAATCCTCTGATTCATCTAATAACTTTTATTACTGGTTTGTTTAAATCAAGAGCAAAATAAGGTTCTTAAATTGTATTTGGCTGATATATATCCTATTTATTTATTTATTTATTTATTTTTGTGCTCCTGTAGCATTTCCAGTGTCCTGGGTTTTGCTCTTAGTGTCCATATGGTGTTTAATAGGGTCCTCTCTCATCTCTATTTTCTGTACACTGGTTATTGTATTTTCTAAAAGCTGGAGGATTGAACTAAAAGCTGGAGTGAAGCGCATGAGGTATTATAATTGGGTTGTGTTCCTTCATCAGGAGCTGCCTAGAACATTTTCTCTTCTGATTTTTTTTTTTTTTTTTTTTTTTTGTGGTCCTGGGGGTGGAACCCAGGGGCTTTTCTACCTCCGGGCTATACTCCCAGACCTATTTTATACTTTATTTGGAAACTGGGTCTCACTAAGTTGCTGAGAGCCTCACTAAGTAGCTGCACCTGTGTGATCCTCCTGTCTCAGCCTCTCAAGCTGCTGGGATGACAAGCGTATGCCACCACACCCGGCTTTCTCTTCTGATTTTAATGGCCATGGATAATCATTACCTAGACCCATCCAGCATGGAATCAGACGTAGCTCACTGCACTTTCTCTTGTGTCTTCTTTGCTTATTAACTAGAGGCCTTGTATAGAAACAACTTCCTCTCCTCACGTCTGACTTTGATGTATAGTTTGTAAAGAAAAGACATGGTAAAGCTTGATTTTCTTTTTTCTTAAACTAGTTTTCAAAGTAATGAGTTGGGTTTTTTGGCATCTTGCAAACGTAGCCTTAGAAGTTATTTTTTATCTTTAATCCTTGTAAACTCATGTGTTTAACATAGTTGGCAAGTTTTAAGCCATCATAGTCAATATTCTTAGTAACCTTACAGTTCTCTCATCTTTAACTAGTGCGATCTTCAAATTCTTATGGATTGCTTTGATATCACCTTGGTTGTCTGTGATATTTTTTATATTTTCTGATATGACTAGATGTTCCATATTTCTCTCTATTTCCTGCCCCAAGCCTGCAGTCAGCTGTTTCTCTAAGGAGTGTGCATTTAGTGGGAAATGGAGCTTTAAGACCCTATTATGGATGCTAGGGGCACTTACTGTGGTAGGGCTGCTCACTGTTTCTAGGCCTTTTCAGTAGAAAGAGCTAGAAAATAAGTGTTGATTTCTCTTTTCTTGCTTTTCAAGTCATCAGTAAATCCCATCGATCCTACCAAACTATGTGTTGAATTGGTCAAAATTCTCTGCCCATTGTCTCCGTCTTGCCCTAGTTCCAGCACTCCTCGTCTCTTTCCGCCCTCTGTCCTAGCCTCCGTATTAGAGTGCCCGTTTTATCTTCATTTCCTAACGTCCGTCTCTGCACAGGCAGATGGAGTGGACTATGTAAACCAGGAAGTCAGGTCATGTCACTTTCCTAAGTGAGTTCTTCAGAGGCTTTCCGCTGCTCCCGCTAGTGAAAGCCACATGCCCCACCATGCCCCCTGGGGGCTCTGTCAGCTGGCCTGGCCTCCCTCTTCATCTACCTCCTCCCGCTTAATCGGATCCAGCCACACTGGAGCACAGTTCTTTTCTTTTATGCTAACCTATTCCATTCTGAGCCCTTCCTCTTGTACTGGCCAATCTGGTATACTGTAGAATTTTTCCTCCAAATCATGTAAGATTGGCCCATTCATGCCATTTGGGTAGCAGATCTTCCTTTCCCCGCTATCATTATCTATCTCCTTTTATAGTTCTGTATAAAATTTTCTCACCAGCTGGGATCACATTCATTTATTTGTTTGTCTTCCTCTAAATAAAAAATCCTATAACAACAGGATCGCCTGCCTTGCTCAGTCTTACCTGACTTGTTTACTGCTCTGTCCCTGTGTCCTAGGATAGCTGACTTATAGTAGACACAGCAAAGTCCTTGCTGAATAAACAAGCCTCAGCCCCAGAGGCCAATATAGCCTATTCTTTTTGTACCTTATAAAAATAAAGTAGCTTCTTTTGTGCAGGAAAGAAAATTGGCTCTGTGTGTGTGTGTGTGTGTGTGTGTGTGTGTGTGTGTGTAGCAATGCACTACCAATTCTATATAGTTGTATGTGAAATATAGAAAGATATTGATAAATGACCTTGAGATTATGCTATAAAATATAAATGTTACTCAGAAAACCCCCCTAATCAAATCATCAAACATTTGTTAAGTTGATGCCTTAATACAAAAAGTAAACACACACACACACACACACACACACACACACACACACACACACACACACCATAAATTTGGACTGTCTTATATATGATAGTGACTAGGCACATGTGACAATTTAAATTAATAAAAATTATCATGGGGTGGGAATTGAGGAAGGGCTAAATGAGTGAGGTGTGCGCGTATGCCTCTACCATCTTATACCCATTACAAGGGCTCAATAATCACATATGGCTAGCGGCAACCATGTGGACAGCACAGATACAGAACATTTCTATCACCACAGAAAGTTCCGTGGGATATTGCTGCTATAAACAATTCAGATAGTCTTACTTCTCACCTTTTTGCTGTGTAGAGATGGCCGAATCCTGGCTGCTGGAGGCAAATCAAATCACCTTCACTTGTGGTGCTTGGAAGCTACGAAGCTTTTGAGAATTATCCAGATGCCCACTAAAGTTCGAGCCATTCGCCATCTGGAATTTCTTCCTGACAGTTTTGATGCTGGTTCTAATCAGGTTAGTATCAGAACTGTAAAACGTCATGTTTTCAGAAAGATCACATCAATTTCTGAACTATGTTAGCTCTTATCTTTTTTTTTTTTTAATATTACTGGAGATTGGGGCCAGGCATGGTGGCACACGCTTGTAATCCCTGCGCTTGGGAGGTGGAGACAGGAGGATTGCGCAGGTTCAAAGCCAGCCGCACTGGCTTAAGAGACCCTGTTTCCAATAAAAAAATATAAAATAGGTTTGGGAGTGTAGCCCGGAGAAGGGTTTCCAGGAACCCCAGTACCACTAAAAACAAAACAAAACAAAAAAAACTACTGGAGATTGAACCAAGAAGCATTCTACCTCTGAGCTCTATCCCCAACCCTATTTTAGTTTTTATTTTGAAACAGGGTCTTGCAAGGTTGCTGAGAGTCTGACCTGCCTTGAACCTGCAATCTCCTGTCTTAGCTTTCCAAGTACTGGGATTATAGGCATGAGCCACCATACCTGGCTTCTTTCTTTGTAGCTGAATAGTGTTTTATCTTTTTTTTTTTTTTTTTCCTTTGCAGTACTGGGGATGGAACCCAGGGGCATTCTACCTCAGAGCTACACCCCCAGCCCTATTTTTTATTCTTTATTTTGAAACAGGATCTCATTGAGTTGCAAAGGGCCTCACTAAGTAGCTGAGGCTGTCCGCAAACCATGATCCTCCTGTCTCAGCCTCCTGAATGCTGGGATTACAAGCGTGTGCCACCACGCCCAGCATATATCACCTATTTTTAATCCTTTTCTTCTACAAATAGTGCAGCACCAAATAACTTGTAGATGCCATTTTATACATCTTATTAGTAGGATATAATTCCAGAGTTGAAATAGTAGTATAAAAATTATATACATCTATAATTTGTATAGAATCTTGTATCTACTACAAATGAGGGCTCTTGTTCCCTACTAGCCAGCCAGTTGTTTTTCAACCAGTGAAAAACATCCAGTTTTAGACTGTCACCCCAAAATGTGTTTTTATAACTAGCAACATCTACATTTTGAGCAGTGAGATAATGATACTGTTTACAACAGAAAAGAACCTATGCCTAAGGCGCAGGCAGCAAAGGGTTCTTAGCCTCAGTCTTCCATTACATGCTTTGAATTTTTCAGATTAAAATTTAAACTTTTTCCCTTAAAAGACAAACTTTTCTCTTACATGCCTACTACCCTTGCAATCCACAGTCTCTCTGCACTCCCCAGAAGTTAGTTACAATCACTGAAGACAAGCAGGCAGTGAGACTCTTCACCAAGAGTTAGTGGTATGGGTGGGCAGTAGGGAGAGGATGACAACGCCTCCACCCGCCTTGCTCCTGGCAGCCAGCGAGGAGGAGGAGGAGGAGGAGGAGGGGGAGGAGGAGGAGGGGCGGGCTCTTCAGTCATCTGCGGCCCCTGTGGGTGTGGCCTGTCTTAGGTCACCTTTCTTTGGCCCCAGGATGTATTTCTTACTAGATTTATCTGAACCTGAATGACATGACTCATTGATTTTAAAATGTATACAAGCTGGGCATGGTGGTGCAAGGTTGTAATCCTAGCATTTTGGAGGCTGAGACAGAAGGATCATGGTTCATGGACAGCCTCAGCTACTTAGTGAGGCTCTTTGCCACTCAGTGAGACCCTGTTTCAAAATAAAAAGAATAAAAAATAGAGCTGGGGGTGTAGCTCAGAAGTAGAATGCTCCTGGGTTCCATCACCAGAACAGCAATAAAATAAAATAAAATAAAATAAAATAAAATAAAATAAAATAAAATAAAATAAAATATACACAGGCTTATTGAGAATAGAACCTCCTTCAGCTGCCCCCATCAAAAAAATTGTGCATGTATATGTATCTTATATATACACACACACACACACATATACCCGGATATGCAAATGTATTTTGACTTTCAGATATTAAATCTGCAAATATTTTTAAGAGCTCATTGTTTTCTCTGCTCTTAGGTTCTTGGAGTGCTAAGTCAAGATGGTATTATGAGGTTTGTCAATATACAGACTTGTAAACTTCTCTTTGAAATTGGGAGCCTGGATGAAGGAATTAGCTCGTCGGTAATTAGCCCACATGGACGGTACATTGCATCTATTATGGAAAATGGAAGTCTGAACATATATTCGATTCAGGCTTTAACACAAGAAATAAATAAGGTATGGTATTAAGACAACATCAGGTTTTAAAGATATTTCAGTATTATCAAGAATAACATCTTTATGCTGCTGTTTGCTAACTTCCTTGGAACTTACTACCACCTATTTTTCTAGATATATTTTGCTGCTCATACTTCCAGAGCCACGTTTTCAGTCATGATTTCTCACCTGTATTTTTGTTGTTGTTGTTTTTACAGTATTGGGGATGGAACCCAGGGGCATTCTACCTCCGAGCTGTACCCCTATCCCTATTTTTTATTCTTTATTTGGAAACCGGGTCTCACTGAGTTGTAAAGGGCCTCACTAAGTAGTAGCCAAGACTGTTCATGAACCGCCATCCTTCTGTCTCAGCCTCTCAACTCTGGGATTACAAGTGTGTACCACCACACCTGGCTTTCTTTATTTTAAAACAAGGTCTCATCGAGTTGCAAAGGGCCTCATTAAGTAGCTGAGGCTGTCCACGATCCTCCTGTCTCGGCCTCCCAAGTGCTAGATTACAAGCGTGCACCACCATGCCCAACTTATTGCTGGTTTTAAATCATGTGTTTTCATTTGTTTTTCTGAGGCATTTAGCAGAAATTTACTTTATTAGTCAACAAGAAAACATTCTTAGACATACTAGCCTTTTTGCCTGAAGAATAATTATATGTAATTTTGGAAATCATTAGAAAAGACCTGTTTCCAAGAATACCAACTAGACTATGTATGTATGCGTGTGTATGTGCGTAGGCCTACATCTACGCATGCGTGCTTTTTGTCCTGTAGCCTCCGCCTCCGTTAGTGAAAGTGATTGAAGATTTGCCTAAGAATAAACTGAGTTCCAGTGACCTCAAGATGACAGTGACGTCAAGGAGAGTCCAGCGGCCCGCAAAGCCTAGAGAGAGCAAAATTCAGACTAGAATATTAAAACAGGACCTGGCCGGTCATCTTGAAAATAAAGAGGTAAGAGTGTGCTATACTTAAACTTTTGCTGGAGACAATCCTTGTGATTTCTAGGCCATCATCACTCTTCTCCCTCCTGGGACTTAAGGAATATCATAAGAAGAGAAGAACATTTTAACTGACATCACAGTGTGCTTTTGAACTTTCCACATAAACGTAGTACATGTGTATGTGTTTTAAAAGTTAGTACAGAATTGCGCCGTCCAGTATGCTAGGCACTAGCATGTGGCGGATGAATACTTGGTATACTCATTCAAGGAATTTTCAATCTGTGTGTGGGGGGTACTAAACATTGAACCCAGAGGTAATCGTCCACTGAGCTATGCCTCCAGCCCTTTTGACTTTTTATTTTTGAGACAGAGTTTCACAAAGTTGTCTAGGCTGGCCTTGAACCTACGATCTTCCTGCCTTATCCTCACAAATATGGGGACTACCATGCACAGCCTAACGTTTTGTTGATGGTAAACAAAATCACACATGCAAAGTGCACTGAGTACACAGTGATTTTTATGAGCTGAACATACCTATGTTATCGGTACCCATATAAAAGTGGTTTTTTTTCCCTTGTTTGTGGTACTAAGGATTGGGCATTCTACCTCTTAGCTACACCCTCAGCTCTTTTTTATTTCTGTTGAAACTTGGTCTTGCTAGGTTGCTGAGTCTCACTGGGTTGCTGAGGCTTGTACTTGAGCCTGTGATCCTCCTTTCTCAACCTCCCAAGTACTGAGATTACGGGTGAATGCCACCACACTTGGCTAAAAAAATGTATCATTACCAGCACTTCGCCAAGTGGTTGATTAAATCAATTTACATTCCAACCAGCAGTGTTTGATAGTTCTAGTTGTCAGTGTTCTTACCAAGATTTGATTTTTTTTCTCATTAGCTTAATAACTTTTCTTGAATCATTTTTAAGTGATGGAACCTACAAATACATAAAAATATTTAAGGCAGATTACAGCGTAGTGAAAAATAATTAAAAAGGTCCCATATGTACTCTGTGTTGGGTGGCTGGAATACTGTCTTCAGACTTGGTGCGTGGCTATGCTGCCAGCGCGGGTTCAGGAGATATAGTCATAGCTATGAAGTCATAGTGAAAGGAGGCAAAGCAGAATTAGCAAAGGTAAAGGGCACGTGGCAGAAGTGTAGAGGACCCCGGGCACAGGCTTCCAAGAGTCCTCTTCCCACGGGAGTCATAGGGCGCACTTGACCCTGTGCCAGTGAACTGTGCCTACATGTATGGAGTGTTCTCTGTTAGGGAAATCATTTGAGACTTCGTGTCCAGGGCTTGTGCTGGAGGCTGGCTACACAAGCCTTCTATTTAACCTGTTTCAAATTCTAGACCCCCCAGGGAAAGCAAGTGTTTGGTAGAAATGTTATTGGACTAGCAGTTCAGGCATCCTGGGCCACTCTTGCCGGTTCTGGGTGCGGTGGGAACCTCCGGAAGGCCCGCTTCAAGGCAGCAGCCACAGGCCAACCTCGCGGGCCAGCCTTCTAAGGGTAGCAGGCCCAGGAGCTGCCTTAACTTTTTCTGCACATACTACTTCCACAGTAAGAAATGAGCATTACCAATAGCTTTGGCACCCCACTGGATGTTGCTCTCCACCCCATGGATGTAACTCTGGTCCTCCCTGTTATGTGCTATGTCCTTGATTGTCTTTATAGTTTATAACCGTTTCATGTAACCCGTTCTGGCAAACTACTAATTTTTAAAAACAATAGCAAACACAAACCAAAGCTATGTAAAGACAAGCTAGTATTGCTGCTATTCAGTGAAAGCTCTAGCAGATAGCTGGATAAGCTGAATGCTCCCTGAGACTTGATCATGAGTGACTTATAAAAATAGCCAAATGTGGAATCCAGCAAATGATGGCAGGAGGGGCTGCTTCTGCAGAGCCCAGCCCGCTCTAAGGAGGAGGCTGAAGCAGCGTGTTCCCCTGGGGTGGAAGCCTGTCCTCAACTGATCGCGGCATCAGGACACCTGAAAGAGAATAGGAGCCCCATCAGCTCAAGGTCAAGACAAGGACAGAAAAGGTCAGGCCACACTCCCTTGAAGCATTCTCTCCTATCTAAAAAGAGGCTTCAAGCTGAGTGTGGTGGCTCACGCTTGTGATATCAATACTTGGGAGGCTGAGACAGGAGGATCCCAGGTTCACGCGCATCCTCAGCTACTTAGTGAGACCCTCCGCAACTTAGTGAGACCCTGTTTCAAAATAAAAAATAAAATCAGGATAGGATGTAGCTCAGAGGTAGAATGCTCAGGGCTTCAATCCCCAGTACTACCAAAAGTGGGGGAGGACTTCAGTGGCAGCAAGTACTTTGGTGATAGCAGCAGTTGACCTCTTTGGTTCCTAGATCATGTTACTCCAGACTGGACTGGACTAGTTGCATTCTTTATGGGGTATGTGGCTCTCAAATGAGAGTCTTTTTTTTGTGTTGTGTGGTGGTGGTACTTAGGGTAGAACCCAGGGGCCTTCTACCTCTGAGGTATATTCCCAGACCTATTTTATATTTTGCTTGGAGACAGGGTCTCACCAAGTTGCTGAGAGCCTCACTCAGTTGTTGAGGCTGACTTTGAACCTGCACTCCTCCTGTCTCAGCTTCTCAAGTACTGGGATTACAAGTGTGCGCCACCACGCCCGCTTGGCCCTGAGATTAGCACATCAAGGACTGTGAGCAAGTCACTGACCTTTAAACGTCTCAGTTTCTTGGTTCAAGAAAGGAAAAGCCAACAGCCTACCTTTTCCATACAATTGCTAGCATCAAGTGAGATAGTTTATGAAAACAGCTGTATGATCCTAAAGCCTCTAAAATATGTTTCCATTAAGATGAAAATTGACTTAGAAGTGTTAGATATAACAGTCTTATCTCTACACATTGATGTTGACTGGTACAGAAGATGAAGTGATGAGCTAGGTAAGTTTTTAGGGCAGACTTGTCCTGCATACTAGGAGTTGTCCAGAATTTTAAGAAAAAGGAAGAAGATGGTGAGGGAAGAAAGCGTCAGACACATTGCGTTTACCGCGGGGCTACTCAAGCTAAGAGTCAGTTTGGTGGTACCAGAGACTGAACCCGGGGCGTTCTACCTCTCAGATACACCCTCAACCCTAATTTTTCTTCTTTTTTTCTTTCTTTCTTTCTTTTTTATATACATTTTTGAAACAACATCGAAGGTCTAAGAGTCTAATAAGTTGCTGAGGCTGGCCCTGAACCTCTGATCACATTATCTCAGCCTCCCATGTATTGGGATTACAAGCCCAGTTTAAGAGTACTTTCTGTATTTTAAAATGGTTACATTTAAAATGGTTATGTAAATATCTACATAATGTTTATTTTCCCCCTTGGCTCAGAAGACCTGAAATATTAAAACTGACCATTTACAGAAAAAGTTTGCCAAACCCTGATCTAGGGAGAGTAATATATAATAAACTTTGTTTTCTGTGTGTATGCCTAAACTTGAGGGGCGGAGAGAGACTATGTGTGCATAGAGTCAAGTGATATAACATTTCTTACCTTTTGTGTTCTAAGGTTGAAAACCCACTGTGGACTAGATTACCATGTTTTCAGATATGATTATGTCACTTAATCAGGACTGTCTTTTTGTAGAATGAATTGTCAGATGGACTAAACAAAAAGCGCTTACAAACCTTATTAAAAGGCTATGGTGAATATCCAACAAAATACAGGTAATGTCTAAACACTTTTAATGTTAAACCAATTTTACTTTAAAAGGTTATTTAAAATGACATTTTTCCTTTCAGGATGTTCATTTGGCGCTCACTACTCCAGCTGCCTGAAAACCATTCTGCGTTCAGCAGCCTGGTAGATAAGGGCACTCACACGGCATTTCTCACCCTTCACAAGAAATACCCCATCAAAAGTAGGAAACTGCTCAGAGTACTGCAGAGGTACGCTCCGAATACTGCAGCAGTGTAGTGATGCCCGTAGCTCATGGCAGTGTTTTAAATACTTTGTTTATAAGATATTATTTGCTCAGCTTTGTTTAGCCTTCTGTGATATGTTGGTTTGTTTAAAAAAAAAACTTATATATGAGCTGGGCATGGTGGTGCACACTTGTAATCCCAGCATTCGGGAGGCTGAGACAGGAGGATCGCGGTTCGCAGACAGCCTCAGCTACTTAGTGAGGCCCTCCGCAACTCAGTGAGACCCAATTTCAAAATAAAGAATAAAAAATAGGGCAGAGGGCATAGCTTGGAGCTCATATGCTCCCGGGTTCCATCCCCAGACCCACAAAAAATATATATATATAATACGTATATTGCATATTAATATTAGTTTTTGTTGTATTCTAAAAAATAGGAATTTTTCAGGTAATCTAAAGGAACTAAATAGCACAATAGAAAGAGCTTTTGAATCCTGGTTTTACCTATTAGTAACTGTGATGTAGATGTGACATTTTACTTCTCTCAGCCTTCATTTCTGAAAATAGGGCAAATAACATGAACATCATAAGAGACTTGAAGTAATTAGATGAGACTTTCTTTTAGAATGCTTATGCTAATGTCCAGTTCATAAGTAAGCTCTCAGTAAATGTTAATAATAATAAAAGCTGGCCGGGCGTGGTGGCGCACGCTTGTAATCCCCGTGCTTGGGAGGCGGAGACAGGAGGATTGTGCAGGTTCGAAGCCAGCCTCACTGGCTTAAGAGACCCTGTTTCCAAAAATAAAAAATAGGTCTAGGAGTGCAGCCCGGAGGTAGAAGTGCTTCCAGGAACCCCATAACCACCAAAAAAAAATTAAAAAAAATAATAATAATAAAAGCTAACCATTTAAAGTACTTTTTGTGTATTTGGAAATACTAAATATACATTTAACTTATATTACAGATGAAGAAACTAGGACATAGAAAAGCTAGGTAATATGATCCATTCATATAAGAGTGCAGCCCAAGACTTTTATTAATTAAACTTTTATTATAAGTTTAATAATGCCGGGCGTAGTGGCGCACGCTTTTAATCCCCGTGCTTGGGAGGCAGAGACAGGAGGATCGCACAGGTTCGAAGCTAGCCGCGCTGGCTTAGGAGACCCTGTTTCCAAATAAAAATGTAAAAATAGGTCTGGGAGTGTAGCCCGGAGGTTGAAGGACTTCCAGGAACCCCAGTACCACCACCAAAAAAAAAAAAAAGTTTAATCATAGCCAGGTGTGGTGGTGCACACTTGTAATCCCAGCATTTAGGAGGCTGAGACAGGAGGATCCAGGTTTAGCTACTTAGTGAGGCCACTTTGCAACTCATTGGGACCCTATTTCAAAATAAAGAATAAAAAATAGGGCTTGTGGTCTAGCTCAGAGGTAAAATGCCTCTGGGTTCCATCCCCAGTACTGCCAAAAATAATAAATAAATAAATTAATTAATTAATAAAAATAAAAAAGAAACATTTAAGCATTAGTAAGAATAGGACAGTATAAGCCAGGCGGAGTGGCACACTTGTAATCCCATCATTCAGGAGGCTGAGACGGGAGGATCACGGTTCATGGACCGCCTCAGCTCCTTAGTGAGGCCCTTCTCAACTCACTGAGACCCTGTTTCAAAATGAAGAATAAAAAATAGGGCAGGGGGTGTAGCTCGGAGGTACAGTGCCCCTGGGTTCCATCCCCAGACCCAGAAAAAAAAAAAAAAAAAAGAGTAGGACAGACCAGTGTGGATTCTCATGCCTGTTATCCAGCATCAGCATAAGTCACCTGATGGCAAACTTGTTGCACTGATGGTCCCATGAATAACCTCATGTCAGCGGTCTGCTTTAATATACTGTAGCAAAACAAGGAGACATGATAAATATAAATAAAAGAAGTGTAATAAGGAATTGGATTTATTGTCAGAGGTAGGCAACAGTACATGCCTAGGAAAATTGTGCTTTTCACTTTTGTGTATGGTTGGCAATTTTTATAATATTTATATATGTATACAAACACATATGTGTGTATACGTATTTATATATTCTTCATTCTTTTTTTTTTTTTTTTTTTTTTTTTTTTTTTTTTTTTACTAGCAGTTGAACCTAGGGGCATTCTACCTCTGACTTATACTCCTAGTCCTTTTTTATTTTTTATTTTGAAACAGGGTCTTGATAAGTTGCTGAGAAACTCACCAAGTTATACTGAGGCTGGCTTCAAACCTGTGACCTTCCTGTCTCAGTCTCCCAATAGCTATGATTACAGGTGTGTGCCACTACACGTGTTTGCCTAGCTGAGGTATAGTATATTTTAAAGAAGCTTAAAATTATTTGTTTTAAATTTAAATAAAGAATCTATTGCTGGGCATGGCAGCACACACCTCTAATCTCAGTACTTGGGAGGCTGAAACAGGAAGATATCACGTTTGCAGCCAGCCTTAGCAACTTGGGGAGACCCTGTTTCAAAATTAATAAAAATTTTAGGCCTGAGGGTGTAGCTCAGAGGTAGAATGCCCCTGCATTCAATCCCCAGTACCAAAAAGAGGGGGAAATTCATTGTTGAATATGTAGCTTCTGTAAATATAAGTAAGCTCTTTCTTTAGGGGAAAACTCTTTGTACTTAGGTCGATTTCTAGCGCGTCTAGTCATTCTGCACTGATAGTCACTGTATGTACATCATTCTTCATGTGGGAACACACATTTGGATAAATCTCTATAAGTGGAATTGCTGAGTCATAGGATATATGCGTTTGCAATTTCAATAGCCAGTGCCAAATTATTGCCCACAAAAAGTCTCCATTAACATTCCCATCTGCAGTGGAAAGCCACGCCATTTACACTTAGAGCTGTGGTGTGGATTCAAATCAGTTTTAATAACGAACGGTATTGTTAGCCGGGCGTGGTGGCGCACGCTTGTAATCCTCGCACTTGAGACAGGAGGATTGCGCAGGTTCGAAGCCAGCCTCAGCTACTTAGTGAGGCTCTCAGCAACTTAGTGAGACCCTGTTTCCAAATAAAGTATAAAATAGGTCTGGGAGTATAGCCCGGAGGTACAAAGCCGCTGGGTTCCACCCCCAGTACCACCACCAAAAAAAAAATAATAATAACAGTATTGTTTTCTGGCCTTCCTTTCCTTATTTTATTCGCAGAACCTTGTCGGCTTTAGCTCACTGGTCCTCCATCTTTAGCGACACACCGTATCTTCCACTCTTGGCATTTCCCTTTGTAAAATTATTCCAGAACAACCAGCTCATCTGTTTTGAAGTTGTTGCTACTCTAATAAGTAAGTAGCTCATTATTATAAATGAAACCAAGAATGGATTCTTTATGCATTTTACCGATAACTTGGCACCTCTGCAACATTTAGCAGTTGTAGAATTCTCTGCCTTTAAGTCAAAGTATGACGTAGTGAGGTCTAGAGCATAAAGTGGACGTTTCCAAGAGAATTTGGATAATTGAATCTTAGAAAATATAAATTTTAGGCTGGACATGTTGATCCACTAATTCTAGTACTTGGGAGGCTGAGACAGGAGGATTGCAGGTTCAGGAACAGCCTCAGCAGGTAGTTAGACTCTGAGCAACTTAGGAAGACCCTATTTCAAAGTAAAAGTAAAATAGGGCGAGGAGAGCCAGGCGTGGTGGTGCACGCTTGTAATCCCAGCATTTGGGAGGCTGAGACTGGAGGATCACGGTTCAGGGACAGCCTCAGCTGCTTAGTGAGGCCCTTTGCAACTCAGTGAGACCCTGTTTCAAAATAAATAATAAGAAATAGGGCAGGGGGTATAGCTCGGAGGTAGAATGCCCCTGGGTTTCATCCCCAGACCTGCCAAAAAAAAAAAAAAAGCATTGAGGAGGATGTGGAAAAATCTAAACTCTCACATCATGCTGGTTGGAACATACAACCACCATGAAAAACAGTTTGGCGTTTTAGGAAGCAATTTGATGTTTCCCAAGAAAAGCAAAATAGAGCCAGGTATGGTAGCATACTCCTGTTATTCCAATACTTGGAAGGCTGGAACAGAGGAAGGATTGTAGGTTTGAGGCCTGATAATTGAGACCTGGTTTCAAAATAAAAATTGGGTTGGTGTGGCTTAGAGGTAGAATGCCGTGGTTAAATCTCCAGTACCAAAAAAAAAAGCAAGATAGAATTACCATGTTAATTGGAATCCAATCCTAGGTATTCAAAAGACTTGAACCACAGACTCAAACCAGAACTTGTGAATGTTCATAGCATCATTAATCCCTGTAGCCCAAAGAGGAAAATGACCCAACTGCCCCTTAGCAGATGAATGGATAAGCATGTGGTACATACATTGTTTAGCAGCAGGAGGAATGAAATTGTGATACATGCTTCAAAGTGGGTGAACTGTGGGAACACACTGAGTGAAATAAGCCAGGCTGTAAAGGACCAACAGTGATGGCTGCACTTGTATGGACATTTAAAACAGGCAGAGTCATCAACACAAAGTAGATGACGGGCGCCCAGGGGCGTGGAGGTTGGAAGGGAAGTCACTGCTGCTTAGAGGGAGGAGAGGGCTTGGGAATAGATAGGGGTGGCGGTTACGTAACATCGTGAGTGTAAACAATACCTCTGAATTGTACACTTGAAGAAATGGCAAAATATCACAGCTAAGAAACAGATTATATCTAATTTCGGCAGGTGTTCAAAACGCTTTAGTTGCCAGTGAATCTTGTTAGCTAGGTGATGGGTGCCAGAGGCACAGATCACCACGCTGTGTCTCAGCGTCACAGGTGTTGAGTGGCAGTGGATGCTCCAGCTACGTGAGCTTTCCTTTACCCGGTTCCCCTGGCTCCACTTTGAATCGTGGCTGTGGCAACTACAGGTTCTGTATGTCATTCCAGTCTTGATTATTAATACCTTTAGCCCTCAAGTCCTATATCACACTTCACACACTATGTATCTCTAGGTTACAGAGAAGACTAAAGAAGTACCAAAGGCCATAGGACTTACAAGGGTGTTGCAGAGAGACAACACAGGTGCCCAGGGACTGCAGGCGGCTAGAATCAGGGTGCGCGGCGAGGTGTTGGGTTAGGAGACCAGAGTCGAAGGGGCCTGAGGAGGGAAGCTCCAGAGTCGTCACTGGTGATCTGTGCAGAGGCCGTGCCAAGTGCACTGGAGTGACCCACGGGGCAAAGTGGTGGCCGAGTGTGCCTCCCTGAAGTCAGGAGTGCCTCTCCCTGCGTGTCTGTGTGTCTCAGGGTTAGTCTGGGACATACGTGTGTCAGGCGTGTCTGGTTTAGTCTGAAAATTCAGTGTGTTACAGTAGGTTCAGATGTGTCTGGTTATGCCCAGCGTCTGGTGATTGTTTACTTGTAAAACAAGTTACTTTTCAGCTGTGTCTTATCCTAAGTTACTCCATTGTGAGTATGTTCTCCTGAGTTATGCCAAGTGTTGGGTTTGTTCTGTACACTAAGATATGTTTCTATGCCAAAGAAATTGATTTTTTCTTTTAAGCAAACATACCTGAAATTTAAATCTAGATTATTGTTCCCTCAGTGATGGCCAACACAAACAGCCATGGGTTTTTATCAAGGTTCTCAAATTAATTTTATTCAATAAACATTTCTTGAGTGTCAGCTAAATGTCAGCAATTTGGGACATGCCATTGTTTCAGCTTTTTGGCTTACAGTTCAGTTGGGACCTAGAAGAAATTTTGAAGGAAAACAGTCACTTTTCTGTATAGCTTAAAATGCAGAGACTCTCCATACCATTATCATTTCTCTTTATTCTGCTGTCAGTCAGTGTGTCCACGTCCTCTACCCGTACTTTTTGTGGTGACACCAAAATGGAATAAAAATACTTAAGAGAAGGCAGATGGTGAATGTAGACAGCAGGCTTTCCTGCTTGCTAGAAAACTGTTTATTAAATATGAGGGTCAGAGCTTTGTGTATGTTTTTATCATAGAGTGGCATTGCAGTGTCTCAGACATAATAGGTGCTTGGTGATTGCTGCTGAACCTTTTAAAATTAACTTATTTAAAAGCAGCAGTTTAGAGCCAGGTATGGTAGCACACACTTGTAATCTCAGTACTTCAGGGGCTGAGGCGGGAGGATCGCAGGTTCACGGCCAGCCTCAGCTACTTACTGAGGCCCTCCACAACTTAGTGAGACCCTGTTTCAAAATAAAGAATAAAAAATAGGGCTGGGGATATAGCTTGGAGGTGGAATGCCCCTGGGTTCAATCTCTAGTATCGTATAAAATAATAAATAAATAATAAAAGCAGCAGTTTAAAGAAGCTGAAATGCTTTTTTAAGCTTAGTATTTACAAGATTTCATTATGATTTAATTAATAGTTCACATTTAAGTGCTTGATAATATATGAAATAACAAAAATTCATAACTGAAACAAACCATATATAATAAAATATTCTGCTATTATAGCCTTCTTTTGCCAATTGAGGTAGGAAATCTTAATATCAAAGGATGAAACTAGGGCTGGGCGTGGTGGCTCACACTTGTAATCTCAGTACTTGGGAGGATGAGATTGCATGTTTGAGGACAGTCTCAGCAAGTAGTAAAACTCTCAGCAACCTAAGGAGACCCTGTTTCAAAACAACAACAAAGGTCCGGGAGAGTATCTCAGAGGTAGAATGCCCCTGGATTCAATCCCTAGAACACCCCCCCACACACACAGCAGGATGAAATCGGGATTCAGTTCAGGTTATGCATTCCTACTCTGAAAATCCAGATTTCACAATTTGAAGCTTTTAGAGTACTAACATGATTCTTTTGGATTTTCAGAGTTTGGAGCATTCTCAACCTTGGGATTAAGGATGCTCACCTGGTAAAATCTTCCAAAATCCAAAAACTGTAATCTAAAATACTTCTAGTCTCAGACATTTCAAATAAGGGATACTCAGCTTGTATTTAAAGTAAAAATGCATAAGTTAAGAAGTAAAGGAGAGGTTAAACATAGGCTCCTAAACAAAACAAACCAGTGATCTTTTGAGACAAATCTTTGGGGACTGCACTGGTTACGCAGCACAGGGAGTTTAAGCCGGCTGTGGATTCTGCTGCAGAGAATGCTGCTGGCGCGGATCCCAGCCTCTGGGAGGCTGAGATAGGAGGGTCCCGTTCACAGACAGCTTCAGCCACGTAGTGAGGCCCTTTGCAACCCAGTGAGACCCTGTTTCAGAATTTATTTTGAACATGATTTTCAAGGACATGTTTACCAAAACAGTGTCATTGATAGATTCCAGGAGATTGGCATGTTAACACTGAGCACATTTAGTGAAGACTTCATTGGGACCTTTCGTTAATCAGGAGACTGACAAAACAAGCTGCAGGAATCAGAATGGACTGTAATTAGGATCAGGAATACATTGGAAAGGCGTGTGTGTGTGTGTGTGTGTGTGTGTGTGTGTGTGTGTGTGTGTACTGACACATATTTCTTTATTACTCTGAAGAAATGTGCAAAAGTTTCTGTATACCTAAGGTACCATCGTAACGTGGAATTCTAAACATCTTGTTGTTTTCTCTTATTCGTTCATTTGTGGGCATGTTGCTGACATAAAGAGTGGATACATTTAGAAACTACAAAGTCTTTTGATAGAAAGGTAAAGATAAACTTTCTCTCTTTCCCCTTTGTAGTCAATTGGTGTCAACACTGGTTTGAATACTTCCCTAACCCTCCCATCAATATTCTTAGTATGATAGAAAATGTTTTGGCATTTCATGACAAGGAACTGCTGCAGCACTTCATAGACTGTGATGTAACTTCCCAGGTAAGGCATACCAGGTGTTTAGGGTAACATAACTTATTTTGGGAGCTTTTGTTAATTCTGATTTAAATAGCATTTTGTGAACGGGTATAATAAAAAGCATAGTAAGTTAGGCATGATGGGACACACCTATAATCCCATCTATTCAGGAAGCCAAGGTAGAAAGTAAGTTTGAGGCCAGCCTGGGCAATTTAGCAAGACTCTGTCTCAAAATAAGCTGGGATAGTGGTACATTCCTATAATCCTAGTACTTGGGAGGCTGAGACAGGAGGATTGCAGGTTCGAGGACAGCCTTAGCAAATAGTAAGACTCCTCAACCTAGTGAGACTTTGTTTCAAAATAAAAATAAAATAGAGCTGAGAGGTATATTACCCATGGACTCAATCCCCAGTACCACAAAAAAATAAAAAATAAATAAATAAATGGTTGGAGATATAGCTCAGTGGTAAAGCATCCCTGGGTTCAAGCCCCAATATCACACACAATAAATAAAATAAATAAATAAATAAATAAATAAATAAATAAATAAATAACATACTACATTTTGTACTTTTAATAGTATCTCATTCTTTTTCATTAAACTACTTTCATGGAAGTCTATAATGAGAGTTTAAATTAAGGTAGTTCTACCCAGGCGTTGTGGCACACGCTTATAATCCCAGCATTCGGAAGTCTGAGACCAGAGGATCACGGTTCGAGGACAGCCTCAGCTACTACTTAGTGAGGTCCTCTGCGACTTAGTGAGAGAATGTTTCAAAATAAGTAATAAAAAATAGGGCTGGGGGTGTAGCTTGGATATCAAATGCTCCTGGGTTCCATCCCCAGACCCACAAAAATAATCTTTCCCTAATTATGTATTTAATATTATGACTTTCATTGCTTACATGTAAGAAAATATTAAATGACTCTTGATTTTTCCTTAGAAAACTAATGATGTGTTCCTTGTTTATTTTTAGCTGTATGCATGGCCTCTTCTTGAAACTGTGTTCTCAGAAGTACTGACAAGAGAGGAGTGGCTCAAATTATTTGATAATGTCTTTTCCAACCATCCATCCTTCCTCCTGATGACGGTGGTGGCCTACAACATGTGTTCCAGAGCTCCTCTGCTCAACTGTACTCTTAAGGATGATTTTGAGGTAAATACCCTGAAGAAGAAGTTCTCAGATTTCAATTTTTTCAATTGAAAATACATTTATTGATTGGATATGTTTTGTATATCCGGAAGTGATAGGAATCTGATGGATTCCAAGTTGGCCCGAGCCTCATCATCGGCGGTCTGTAGACAGTTACATATGCAGTAACAGCAGGCTGTCATAAGCATAGCATCAGGAAAGACTCATAAAAATGTGCCTTTTCTCTGTCAGTGCTCGGGACTGAGCCTCTGACTGGGCAAGAGCTCTGCTATGAGACTTCATCCCCAGCCCTAATTTTGTGCTATTTTTAAACACGTTAGTAGTTTTTTATTCTGTACATGATCTTATCAGTGGCCCATCTGGATGTTTATTTTACATGCAAAATAGTGACTATGAGAGTTTTGAAGTTTGGCAGAAAAGTAAACTGAAAGAAAGCATTGGAAGTATTTTTTTTAATAGTGTTTTTGTTTGTTTTGTTTTTGTTTTGCGGGTCTGGGGATGAAACCCAGGGCCATTCGACCTCTGAACTACATCCCCTGCCCAATTTTTTATTATTTATTTTGAAACAGGGTCTCACTAAGTTGCAGATGGCCTCACTAAGTAGCTGAGGCTGTCCGCGAACCTCTGGTCTCAGCCTCCCGAATGCTGGGATTACAAGTGTGTGCCACCACGCCTGGCTTTAGTTTAGTGTATTTTAAGCGCAAACATGCCAGACGTGGTGGCTCAGCACTTGGGAGGCTGAGCCAGGAGGATCGTGGTGTGCGGCCAGCCTCAGCTACTTAGTGAGGCCCTCTGCAAGCTAGTGAGACCCTGTTTCTAAATAAAGAAGAAAAAAATAGGGCTGGGGGTGTAGTTCAGAGGTAGAAGGCCCTGAGTTCAATCCCAGTACTGAAAAAAAAGGAAAATGATAAATAATTAAGAGCAAACTTATAAGAAGAGTACAAAAAGATAGACAACATTAAAATTTTTTTTGATGTAGGACAATTTAGAAATGTATAGTGATTGAGTTGGGTGAGGTGGTGAATGTCTGTAATCCCAGTACTTGAGAAACTGAGACAGGAGGACCATAAGTTTGAGGCCGATTCATGTTTCAAAATAAAAAATAAGCCGAGTGAGGTGGCATACATTTGTAAGCCCAGTACTTGGCAGGCTGAGAGAGGAGGATCATAGCTTTACAGCCAGCCTCAATTATTTAGTGAGACCCTGTTACAATATAAAGAATAAAAATCAGGGCTGGGGAGGTAGCTCGGAGGTAGAAATGCCCGATGGGTTCAATCCCCAATACCACACACACACACACACACACACACACACACACACACAGAGTCTCCTTTTGAGATGAATTTGTTGCAGGTTTTGTTTGTGTATATGCAACATATGTTGATGTATATTGCCATCAGAGTAAGATTATATGAAACCATTTCAGATTTTTTTTTTTTTTTCTCGTGATGCTGGGATTGAACCCAGAGGCATTCTAAGTCCAAGCTACTTCCACAATGCAATTTTTTTATTTTTTTACTTTTGAAACAAGGTCTCACTAAGTTGCAGAGGGCCTCACTAAGTAGCCAAGGTTGTCCACCAAATCTTCCTTTCTTAGCCTCCCAAGTACAGAGATTACAAGCATGTGCCACCACACCTCGCTCTCATTTCAGATTTTTTTAAACAGTCAAGCTAACTTATTTTCAAAGGCTAATTTATTTTCCAATTTACTTATTTTAGATTTTGATGCGGGTATGGATATGGGAAGGGGGATAGATAGATACGGGATCCCAGGGGCCTTCTACCTCCAGGCTATACCTCCAGACCTATTTTTCTGTTTTTTATTTGGAAATAGGGTCTTGCTAAATTGCTGAGAGCCTCACTAAGTTGCTGAGGCTGGCTTCAACCCTATAATTCTCCTGTCTCGGCGTCCCAAAGTACTGGGATTACAAGCATGGGCCACCACACCTGACTCTTGGTTTTGAATTTTTAAAAAATCCATGAAGAAAGAGATTTTTCCATTGTTGAAGCATTCTTTTTCTACTATAATAGAAGCTTTCATTTTGAGTTAATATATAAGTTTGACTTTAGAATTTCATAGCCGGGCGTGGTGGCGCACGCTTGTAATCCCCGCACTTGGGAGGCTGAGACAGGAGGATCGCACAGGTTCAAAGCCAGACTCAGCTACTTAGTGAGGCTCTCAGCAACTTAGTGAGACCCTGTTTCCAAATAAAATATACAAAAAGATCTGGGAGTATAGCCCGGAGGTAGAAAGCCTCTGGGTGTCACCCCCAGTACCACCAAAAAAAAGAATTTCATAATATTGTTGTGACATTGTAAATATATCAAATTTAATTTCTATTTTTAAACAAACTTAAAGAAGCCTAAGTGAATCTTAGTAGTAGATTCACATTTACATTTTTTACTTTTGTTTTAATTCTATCATATAATTGCTTTGTTAAGTGAATCTTGATTTAAATATCAAGTTTTCTTACAGTATTTTTTCCACCACCGGAATAACCTGGATATAAATGTTGTGATTAGAGAAGTTTACCATCTCATGGAGACCACACCTGCTAACATCCATCCCGAGAGCATGCTGGGTGTTTTTGTGGCCCTGACAAAGGGGCAGTATCCAGTGTTCAACCAATACCCAAAGTTTATCGTGGACTATCAGACACAGGAGCGAGAAAGAATAAGGAATGATGAGTTGGATTACTTGAGAGAAAGGTGATCATTAAATAGTTGTTCTTTGATAGAAACGAAATGTTTTCAATAGAAGCAAAGTTTTAATGAAAAATACATTTAAATTCTTAAGTATTTGTATCAGATTTGGAAGGCTGAAGATTTTTTTTAAAGATATTTTATTCTTAACCTGAACGTAAAATCAGACATTACACATTAATCGGGTATACATTTTATATCTTGGTTATTTTTTGGTCTACACTACTTGGTTTTCCTATTTCCATTTTCATCATAATAAATATTGTCTCCTGAAGGCAGACAGTTGAAGACATGCAAGCTGAAGTAGACCAGCAGAGACTTGACGACGAAGCGTGGTACGAGAAACAAGAACTGCTTCGGAAAGCAGAAGAAACACGGAGAGAGATGCTTCTGCAAGAGGAAGAGAAGATGGCACAGCAAAGGCAGAGGTACATCTTTGCTCTATGAAAAAGTCAGACATAGAAGTTGGCTGAATAATTATTACTTTCTCATTTAGAAACAATACTATATGTAGAATCGCCCACCTTAATTTACCATTAAGCAAATAGTTAATAAAAAGAAAATATATGAGCTGGGCGTGGTGGCGCAGGCTTGTAATCCCAGCATTTGGGAGGCTGAGACCAGAGGATCACTGTTCACAGACAGCCTCAGCTACTTAGTGAGGCCCTTTGTAACTTAGTGAGACCCTGTTTCAAAATAAATAATAAAAAATAGGGCAAGGGTGAGCTGGGCGTGGTGGCGCACGCTTGTAATCCCCGCACTTGGGAGGCGGAGACAGGAGGATCGCACAGGTTCAAGCCAGCCGTGCTGGCTTAAGAGACTTTGTTTCCAAATAAAAAAAGTATAAAAATAAGTCTGGAAGTGTAGCCCAGAGGTAGAAGGGTTTCCAGGAACCCCAGTACCACCAAAAAAAAAAAAAAAAAAAATAGGGCAGGGGTGTAGCTCAGAGGTAGAGTGCCCCTGGGTTCCATCCCCAGTACCACACATGCACAAAAGAAAATATATCACTTTTTAAAAAATTGGTGTGTAATAGAATATAAGCCTGAAGCTACACTGAATATAACATTGCACTGATTATTCATATATAGTAGAAAATTTAATGTACCTTTATGGGCATTATTTAGAAACATCATCCTATGGTAGGCAGAAATGCTTTATACTAGAATGCTGAGTAAATCACCTCTAGTGGAGTATGATTCTTTTAAATTGTGTTTTAAATATAACTGTGACCTGACAGTTGAGACAGAGCGTTTATCTCATTATGCATGTAATGCTTTAAAGAATAGAGAAAGAAGACATCCAGGAAGATGGTGACAGAGAAAAGCGGGGCTTACGAGCCTCACTAACAACCAATCTCTATTACCACACAATCAGAGCCTTTCATAGCCAGAAAACACCATCAGCAGAGAAACAAAAATGTAATTACAAGGGACAGAGAAGAAGAGGGCTGGAAAAATGAGACACCAGAAAGAAACCAGACTGCAGTGCTGCAGCTCCGGCCGCAGCATGGAGCAGCGTGAACGCCATCTTCCCTTTCAGCACCAGGCCCCAGAGAGGAGCGGGACTCAGAACGGAGCTCAGAGCCACAGAGGAGATACGCCGGCCTCACGGCCGAGGACGCAACAGAAGCGCCCTACTGCCGGTAGCAGTGGCGAGTTCACCAGACGGCACTAGACCAACGCACTCAACAGCCCACCAAGCTCCAGAGAGGAGGGGTGGACAGCGAGCCGAGGTGAGCTGCTGCAGATCAGCCGGGCGGAATTCGGCAGATTTTTCGGCGCAGGGAGCATCTAAAGCTCCCAGTGGCTGGGCTCAGCACACCCTGCAGGGACTCAGAGCGCAGCTCAAAACCAGAGAAGAAATATACCAGTCTCAAAGCCGAGGGTGTGGCAGCGGCGTCATATTGCCACCGGCGGCAGCAGCAGCAAATTCACCAAGTCCACTACAGCTCCATCAGCACACTCAACAACAGTGAGTCAAATTGCGGCCCCTGGAGGAGAAATCCCAGTACTGCACTCCCAGGGACTTGACCCAGTGGGGAGTGGCAGTGGCAGAGATATCACACCATAGGAGAACGCCCAACCTGGCACCACCCATGGTCTAAAGCAGCCTCGATTGACTCCCTGGGTGTAAGACTCTGCGATACAACCCAGTAAAGGAGTAGTGGGGACTGAGATACCACAGACTCAAGATCCAGAGCACCTTAAGTGAAGTCGTAGTGACCCAAGGGAAGAACCCAGAGAAGGCACAAACTTCCGAAATCATGGGAAAGAGGAATAACAATGGAGCAATGAATGCCCACAACCCCACAATTTCAGAACCTGATAAAACAGAAATTCAGAGATTTCTAGAAGATCAAATCAGGAAAATAACTGTAGAAATAATAGAGGTGTTTCGAAAAGAATTCAGAGAGAGCCAAAAAGAGATAAAGGATGCAATTAACGAAGTAAAGGCCTCAATGCAAAGTACAAACAACCTATTAGACCACATGGAGAATAGAATCTCGCTCTTAGAAGATGAGCAATCCAAAAATGAATGCATACTTTCTAATTTAGAAAAAAAAATCTGACAGCAGGAATCTGACATTGAAGAAATATGGGCCCATTTTAAGAGAGCTAACCTAAGAATAATTGGAATAGAGGAGGGAAAAGAAGGTGAAACCAAAGGGATCAACAATCTCTTCAAGGAAGTAATAGCAGAAAATTTTCCAAACATAGAACAAGAGGTCGATACACAGGTCCAGGAAACTTATAGAACTCCCTTTAGACAGGATCGGAGAAGAGGATCCCCACACCACAAAATTGTCAAAATGACCAATGTGGAAGCCAAGCAGAGAATCTTAAAGGCAACAAAAACAAAGGGCCAAGTGACATTCAGAGGCAAACCAATTAGAATCACTCCAGACTTCCCAAACCAAGTCATGAGAGCCAGAAGGGCTTGGAGTAACGTATTCCAAACTCTGAAAGAAAACAACTTCCAGCCAAAAATTTCCTACCCAGCAAAACTTTCTATCAAATTAGATGGAAAAATAAGAAGCTTCCATGACAAACAGAAACTGAAGGAATTTATGTCTTCAAAGCCAGCGCTAGAGAAAATACTCAAAGAAGAAATTTCTTCTACAAAGAAGAAATAGGTAACACACACCAGAACCAGAGAAACAAGATTTTCCACCCAACAGACAACTAAGATTGGTTATCTGTGGAGATTCATTGTGTTAGTCTTTTACCTATCTCTAAATTGTATTGTTTGCTTTTATTTTGCTAATTTTTAGGATTTCTAGTTGGAATATCAATATACCTTCAGATATAGTCTTTGGAAATATTTTATCGCATTCTATCAGTAACTTTTAACTCTGTTTACATTGTCTTTGGATATACAATTTTTTTTTACTTTTTAGGGAGTTTGTTTACCTTTCTGTTGCCTGTGCCATTGAAATCATATCCAAGAAATCACTGCCAATTTCAATGTTGTGAGGTTTTATGACCCAGATTTTCTTCTAAAAGTTTATAGTCTTAAGATTTATATTTAGGTCTTTTATCTATTTTGAGTTAATATTTGTATATGGTGTTAGGTAAGGGTCCAATTTTATTCTTTTTCATGTAATTATTATTTTTCAACAATATTTAGTTAAAAGATTATTTCCTACACCAAATGTTCGTGGAAACCTTTTCAAAAATAACTTGACAGTATATAGAAGAATTTATCTCTAGGCTTTTATTTAACTCCAATGGTTTATATATCTGCCTTTACAACAGTACTATACTGTTTCAATTATTGTAGCTTTATAAGGTTTGAAATAAAAAAATATACATCTTCTAGCTTTGTTCTTTTTCGAGATCATTTTGGGTATCTAAAGCCCATATTCCATATTAGGATAGATTTTTTCTGAAAAATAAATAAATAAATGTATGATAGTTTCACCTAAAAAACAAAAAAAGAAAAAAATATTCTCTGGTAAGAAAGAAAGCAGAAAGAAATATTGAAATGTTATATTTAAGTCATCAAAAGCTTGGTATCAGACAAATGAAACTGTTATTTGAGATTATCATTGTTTATTTTGGATAAATTGCTATAATACTAGATGTCAACCACTAAGCCAAGCATGGGAAGGAGGGATGGGGAGGGAACAGGGTAGGGATCGGGTAGGGGCTAACTGGGTGATGTGTGCATGTATGTCTACAAAAGTATTTTTTTATCCCATTATGATGTGTGAATACAGTGTACCAATAAAAAATAGAGTTTAGAAAAAAAAGAATAGAGAAAGAGGTAGTAAGTTATGATTCAATTGTATGTTAAAGGTAAAAATGTTTAAATTAATTAAAATTATGAGATAAACAAACTTGACCTAATTGTTGGGAAACTCACTTCTCTAAGTGTTCATTGTTTCTTGTTCTTAGATGTGAGCTTATGAAACAGATTCCTAAAGTAGGTTAAAAGGAATTACAGAACTGAACTATTGGCTTTCTACTAAAATTCTAAAAGAATAAGCATATACCATGTTAGGCAACATTGGAACATTTTTGGCATTCTTCCTTCAAAGTGTAGATATGACCGTATTGAAATGATCTGACTGGGAGACCTGTTAGAAGATTGAGTATGAAAAGGAGAGTGAGAGCTGGGCGAGGTGGCGCACACTTGGGAGGCAGAGACAGGAGGATTGCAGGTTCGCGGACAGCCTCAGCACCTTAGTGAGGTTCTCCGCAACCTAGTGAGACCGTGTTTCAAAATAAAGAATAAAATAAGGCTGGGCATGTAACTCAGAGGTAGAATGTCTCTGGGTTTAATTCCCGTACCGCAAAAAAAGAAAAGAAAAAGGAAAGGCTGTGGTGCATGAGGACAACTTGTCATCTTCATGAACATAGACTTACATAATTTGGCATCTTTCATGTATATAATATACACATAGTTATCTGGGAGTGGTGGTGCACTCCTATAATCCCAGTACTTGGGAGGCTGAAACAGGAAGAGGATTGCAGGCTTGAGGCCAGCCTCCACAACTTGGCAAGACTGTCAGAAGATTTTTTAAGGGGCTGGAGGTGTTGCTCAGTAGCATGTTCCCCAGGACCACAAAAAAATTAATAATATAAACACAGCTGTGTGACAGTGGCACCAGTTAAGTTGGCGAAATGTAGGCTATAGCCATTGGGAAAAGTTAGATCTGTATCAGGAAACCCTTTGTTCCTCTCGGTGTATCTTGTGTTTAGACTAGCTGCTGTGAAAAGGGAGCTGAAAATGAAGGAAATACACTTACAAGACGCTGCGCGACGGCGCTTCCTGAAGCTTCAGCAGGATCAGCGTGAAATGGAACTACGGAGGCTGGACGATGAAATTGAAAGAAAGGTTGGCCATTCTTAATCCCGGTACTCACGTGTCATCTCCATGTACTCTCGTTTAGATGTAACGAGTAGCTGAGCACAGTGGTGCACGCTAGTAATCCCAGTACTTGAGAGGCTGAAACAGGAGGATTGCGGGTTCGAGGACAGCCTCAGCAAAAATGAGACTCTCATCAACCTAGTGAGACCCTGTTTCAAAATAAAATAAAATAGCCAGGTGTGGTGGCGCCCGCTTGTAATCCCCGTGCTTGGGAGGTGGAGACAGGAGGATCGTGCAGGTTCAAAGCCAGCCATGCTGGCTTAAGAGACCCTGTTCCCAAATAAAAAAATATAAAATTGGTCTGGGAGTGTAGCCTGGAGGTAGAAGGGCTTCCAGAAACCCCAGTACCACCAAAAAAATAAAATAAAATAGAGCTGAGGGTGTAGCTTAGAAGTAGACTACCCCTGGGTTCAGTCCCCAGAACCACATACACACAAAGTAATAAACACATTCAAAGTAAATAATACTCCTAGAGTCCACAGGAATACCAATAGTTCCTTTCATTTTATATACTTTAACCCTCACCTGTTCTTACCCTCTGTTGTCTTTCATTAGTGATTAAATATTAAAGAAATACCAGGAAAGTTAGTCAAATCGGCCAGTGTTCTTGATGGCTATTTCTCTAGAAATAAAAGTATGTCAGTGAACTATTGTGTTGATTGTGAAATAGGGAAACAATCTTTTTCTAATCAGATTTGTTTTGTTTGGTTTTGTTTTTTGTGGTACTAGGGAAGGAACTCAGGGGCATTCTACCTCCGAGCTACACCCCCAGCCCTATTTTTTTATTCTTTATTTTGAAACAGGGTCTCATTGAGTTGCAAAGAGCCTCATTAAGTAGCTCAGGCTGGCTGCAAACCATGATCCTCCGCTCTCAGCCTCCCAAAGGCTGGGATTACAAGCGTGCGCCACCACGCCCGGCTCTCTAATCTGTTTTTTAATATTATCATCTAGTGGATCACATTAATATTTCACTATTTTAAAAGAATACGTGTTCGTCCCCAAACATGATACAGGCTCAGAACTCTTATGTTTTTATTCCAAACTCTTGAGATACAGTGAGTTGTTTTTTGGACAGAGAATCCCAGAGTCCTTTGAGCAGACCATCGGGCCTGCGCCTGCCCTTCCAGCCACCTGCTCTCGCCTTGTGCTCTTGCCCTGCCCGGCTGCAGAGGTTCCTTCAGGTCTAGTGGGAAAGCGGGCTGAGTCCAAGGTGACACAGGTGTCTGGCATCTGTTAGCAGCAAGCCAAGTGGACCTGTGTGTGCTGAGGCACATAGCTGTTTGCGTCTCTGAAGATTATAAGCAGAAGAGCTTCAGTAACTGAAACTCATACAGCAGTATATGCAGTGTCAGACCTGTTGTCTGTCTCTCAGCTGTCACTGTTCTTTGAGCTAGCTGCTTTTCCAGTTACCTCCTTAAGATACATGGGCCTGTGCTGCCTTTATCCCTTGAAAGTGTATCTTTGCGCATCCTACTATTGCTCAGTTTTACTTCTAGTATAGTGTTTGATGACGTCTCTTTTTGTACTGATGATTGAACCCAGGGGTGTTTTCTCTCTGAGCCCTATTTTATTTTTTATTTTGAAACTAGAATCTGGCCAGGTTAGGTGGCACATACCTGTAATCCTACCTGGGAGGTTGAGACAGGAGGATCACAGGCTCACAGCCAGCCTCGGCAACTTACCAAGGCCCTGTGCAACTTAGTGAGACCCTGTTTCAAAATAAAATAGGGCTGCTAGTGTAGCTCAGAGGAAGACCGCCCCGGGCTCAACCCCCAGCACCACACACATACACGCACAAAAAGCCTAGAGTCTTACTACGTTGTTTAGACTGGCCTCAAACCTATGACTCTCCGGCCTCAGCCTCTCGAGGACCATGACTTACAGGCATGTGCCACTGCTTCTGGCTTGTCAGTTCTTTTTGATATTCACAGTTTGTTGTTTGGACATAGGTACAAATGAGAGATCAAGAAATTGCTACCACAGCTAAAGACCTAGAAATGAGACAACTGGAACTCGAATCACAAAGAAGACTTTACGAGAAGGTATAAATCAATTATTTCCAGTGTAAGAAAAGCAACCCCTTTTTACGCTGTAATTCTTCACGGTTCCTTAATGCTCATTTTACTCACTTTTGAAGCAGAATATAGTATCACCCAGGATTGTAAAGTAGCCAAGTGTCTGAACGTCCAGTCTGTCGTAATTCTTTAATTCATGTTTCGGTAGCAGCTTAGTGTGGTGTCTGCAGCACCAGATGTGAGCTCCAGACTTTGCCTCAGGATCTTTTACCAGTTTACTAAGTTTTCTTACATTTGTATCATAGTAACTGTGAATTATTGCAATATAAGTTGATTATCCCTCATCAGAAAACCCAAAATCGGAAATGCCGTAATAGCCAACACGTGCTATCTTGATGGTCACAAGGTTTCAAATGTCAGAGCATTTCAGACTTCTAGGTTAAGGATGCTCAACTAGTAAAGACGATGCAGCATCCCAGATCCAGAAAGCTCAAATCTGATGTTCTGATCCTGAGCATCCTGAGCACAAGCCCTCAACATTAATCTTCCAAGGACCCTGTGAGATACATGGGGCTAGAACTGGAAAGCACTTTGAATCTGAACCTTCGGGAATTCAGTTAGCAAATATCTGCTCAGTACATATCATTCTTCTTTGAAGCATTATTAAATACACCAGAATTTCTTTAAACAGAATCTTACTAGAAATCAAGAAGCTTTTGCAAAAGAAATTCGAGAAGATGCTGATGCCTATAGACGAAAAGTGGCTCTTGAAGATCACATGTTTCGTAAGCTGATGGAAACCGACCGGCTTCAGAGCCGAAAGACTCAGAAGGTAAACATGTGCTGAGCGCACCGTACACGGAGAAGGTGGATCTCCATCGTCATCCTTTTAAGAGAAAAAAATTAAAATAAAACCTTGTGAAGCTGAGCAGATTAATTTCTTTGCTTCATTTGTCACAGTTCCTAGAACTCACATTGCTTTATTTATTTACACAATGCTTACTCTATTGGTAGTCATATATAGATATCTTTTATATCCTTTGAAACTCTTAAAACCTATCACAAAACACAGAGGGAATAGCAACTTTACAAACTATACTGTCTAACCGTGCTCTGCCTCAGCAATTCTCACCAAGTGGCTGGGGATACAGCTCAGCGGAAGAGCACGCCTACCAGGGGCTGTGTTCTGGGCTTGATTTCCAGCACTGCAAAAAAATAAAAGAAAAAGAAATTGTAGCCGGGTACAGTGGTACACGCGTAATCCCAGTAACTTGGAAGGCTGAGGCAGGAGGACTGCAGGTTTCAGGCTAGCCTCATAAAACTTAGTAAGACTCTATGTCAAAATAAACTAAAAAAAAAAAAAAAAAGCCAGCCGCGATGGCGCACCCTTGTAACCCCAGCACTAGGGAGCTGAGACAGGAGAATCACGGTTCACAGAGAGCCTCAGCTACTTAGTGAGGCCCTTTGCAACTCAATGAGACCCTGTTTCAAAAAAAATAAAGAATAGGGCTGGGGGTGTAGCTCAGAGGTAGAATGCCCCGGGTTCCATCCCCAGTACTGCAAAATAAATAAGTAAATAAAAATAAAAAATAAAATAGGACTGGGGGTGTAGCTCAGAGTTAGAATGTCCATGGGTTCAATCCCAAGTACGACAAAAAAAGGGAAAATGAATTCTCCCTGAGTGGGTAAAATTGCAGAACATCAAATCGTTCCTGGTATGTAAGCTAGCACTTCCAAAGTATATTCAGAATACTAATCATTGTTATTTAGTAAAATGGGGGATGGTCATCTGGGCGTGGTGGCGCACGCTTGTAATCCCAACATTTGGGAGGCTGAGACAGGAGGATTGGGGTTGGTAGACAGCCTCAGCTACTTAGTGAGGCCCTTTGCAACGCAGTGAGACCCTGTTTTAAAATAAAGAACAAAAAATAGGGCTGGGTAGCTCAGAGTAGAATGCCCCTGGGTTTTAACCCCAGTACCAATAAATAAATAAATAAATAAATAAATAAATAAATAAATAAATAAATGGAGGAGGGTCAAGTAAATATTGAAATGGTATCCAAAAGTTAGAAGAGTTTATATGCCAAATTTGAGAGTATCTTACATTGTGAATCATTAAGAAAATCTTACACACTTATTTTATAGAATTTATTGATAGAGAATACCCTTTCAAAAATGCTGACAAGTGAATTGAAATAGAACTTGATACATTAAAAAAAAAACACTTTATTATTCTCTTAACAAAATGTTAAATGAGTATATGCTCAGAGCTGGCCCTACTCCAAAAACCAGTAATAGTATAAGGAGTAAAGAGAGACCTTCTGTTCTGCAACAATCCCTTAGCTGATTTCCCCCAAAATATCCCACTATTTTCTTCTTAGAGGCTTTTGTCCAGTTTATAGAAAACTGGACTCCTTGGACTCTTTGTCATAGCATTGACAACTTAAGTGGCTGCGTCTCGCTGCCCCCTAGCCTGGGCGTTTTCACCCTGTGCTGTACATTACTTCGGAGCTCTGTAAAGCACCAGTGTCCAGCTGCTCGAGATGAGGATTTCATGGGTGTGTGGTGGAGCCCGGAAGTCTGTTTTCAGTACTCCCGGGTGAGTGGAACAAGCAACCAGAGTTACTAGCAGCTGTCCTGGACGCTGGGGTAGACACTTGAGCAGATAGATCCTAATTTCACAGAGTCTGGCCTCATTTCTGAAATTCACAACTTTATCTTAGATAATTGAAGAGAATTTGGCAAAAGCTGAACAAGCATGCCTAAATGCCGACTGGCAAATTCAAACTTTATATAAGCAGAGATGTGATGATCTACAACGACATGAATGTTATCAGGAAGTAGCCAAACTCCTTCGGAAAAACAGAAGGAAAGAAATAGAGCTACTGAATGCAATGGTGAAAGAGGAAGCCGAGAAGGTAAGAATAATTTATAAATGTTTAGTGCGTTAAGTATTTACATTTTGATAGAACATAGGTGACAAAACCAACCAAATAAACTTTGGAAAAGATAATCTAATTTCAATGGGCATTTTTTCATAGAAGTCATCTAATATTGATGCTACTTAAAGTGAATAAACCTCTTTCTTATTTATATTCATGTGTCCCACTTATTTTTTTTCTCTATTTTTGGTGCCAGGGATTGAACCCAGGAGCATCCTACCTCTGAGCTACATCCCCCACCATTTTTCAAAATTTTTATTTTGAGACAGGGTCTTCCTAAGTTCCCCAGGCTGGCCCCAAACTTGCGATCCTCCTGCCTCAGCTCTTGAGTAGCTGGAGTTATTAGGAGTGTGCCACCATGCCTGACTTTACCCAACTATTTATACTTACAACCTAAAAGATAGTGAACCGTAGCTGCTAGTAACCAAACCCGAAATAACAGCCACTATTAACAGGATAGAAACATCTTTTCACTAGAGAGCAGCGTGGAGTTGGCAGCCCGAGGTTCTGCACTGCTCCCCGAGCGGCTCCTGTGCGGCTCCTTCCTTTCTCTGGTCTCTCCTATGTCAATTCTGCACGCTGGCTTCTCACATGTATCCCCATCAAGCCACATTCCAGAGTCATCCTCCCGCCCCTCCCAGGGGTGTGGGTCCTCTCTTTAACTCCCGCTGAAACACAGGAAAGAAGGGCTTGGGAAGGGGCGCTGGGGGTGGGTGCCCGGAACACTGAGCCTCTCCGCCTCGGGGAGCCTGGGGTAGGCCGTCCTTCAGGTAAGGGTGTTGACACTAGGCTAGACGGTATGAAAATTGGTGCTACTGATCTTGGGTGAAATAGCACAGTGGAGAGCAGGCTGAGCGCCACTGTAAGGGCTCTTGTGTGTCTGGGTCTTGAGCTAACCTCACTACTGTGCTTCTTTGTGATCAGGCAGACTCGAAGCTCTTATCAGTAACACAAAAAGGCTGCATTTCTGTGGTCTTTCCTGGCCCTCGTTTTTTATGATTCTTTAATGTTTTTATTTAATGAATTAGGATTTATTCATAAAAATTATATACATGTTTCCATGTAAAAGCTGTAGCATTTCTAGAACATTGGTAAATCTTGGGATTTTTTAATCTATTCCTATTACCTATTTTAAATCTATTACTTTAGTTACCCTCTGAGCTAATTTTGGGATGATTGTTTTCTCACTGGGGCAAAGAGAGATTACTTGACTTTCTTGTGATCCAGGTATGTAACAGAGCTGAGCAAATAATTAATTCTCTGCATTTTGTGGACTTTGTTATTAAGGAATAGCTTTCAAATAAAGTAGAAATTAATTTCCATTACTATAAAACTAGCTTAGTGAAAGCTGGGCGTGGTGGCGCACGCCTTTCTAGCATTGGGAGGCTGAGACAGGAGGATCGCTGTTTGCAGACAGCCTCAGCTACTATTTAGTGAGGCTCTCTGCAACTCAGTGAGATCCTGTTTCCAAATAAAGAATAAAAAATAGGGCTGAGGGTGTAGCTCAGAGGTAGAATGCCCCTGGGTTCCATCCCCAGTACCACAAAAAAAAAAAAAAAAAAAAAAGCTTAGTCTCAGAATTTGAAACATGGAATGGTTATTTCAATACCAGTTGGGACCTCGCTGTGGCCTCATTGGCGCTCAGCTACTGAGTGTTAGCATGCCTCTGCTCTTAGGGCTCTTCCACAGAGAAACTGCCACGCACACCCCAGTTTCCATGATACCAAACAGTGCGCACACCAGGACGGGAGGAGGGAGGAGCGCAGAAAACCCAAAGGCTCTTCCACCATGAGAGCACGCATCGCCACCATCTTGACATGATCTTTTCTTCTCCAATCACTTGCATGTAGTGGAAGGAAGCTGAAGACAAAGAGATGTATTTGAGATCAGAAAAGAATGCTTTCCTTTCGGACACATCTAGAAAGTGGTTTTTAACACAGGAGATGAACGCTGCTTTAGAACACGCTGAAGATCCGCTTCATAAAGGTGAGTGGATGTCCGCAGTGTGTTTTGACGCCGTGACTCAAATTCTGCTCAGCCCCAAGGTAATCGCAGTTTCTGTGTGTTTGGGCGGGGAAGGTGGGTGAGGGGCTCCTCCTGGGCTTGCACTGTTGAGTAGCACCCTGCTTTATCCCAGAGACCCATGGCCTTGACTCCTCTTCATCTTCTGGGCTGTGGTTTGTTCCCAGAGTGCTGTTTCTAGTCTATCTCATAAAAATAGGTGCATAGTGCATTTTTGATGTCCCCAAATATTCACTTTCCATCTTCCCTCATCCCCCAGCTCTTGGCTACACCATGAGAATCTTCTTAAAGGAGCTAATCAAACTTTAGGCTTGGGTACAAAGCTTACAGTGAAATCAACTGAAAAATCAAAATTATAATTTAAAATTCTAAAATAGAGGACAGATACAGAACTTTTACTCTGTTTCAATTTAGTCTTTCATAATGGGTATGCGTTACTTTTTAAATCACAGCTTTGCTGATGTATAATTCATAAATCATACAGTTTACCTGTTTACAGCGTACACTGTTGTTGTGTTACTCAGAGCAGATCAATGTGACTGTCCGCACAATGTTTTTTTGTTGTTGTTATTTTTTTTTTTTTTTTTTGTACTGGGCATTGAACCCAGGAGCATTCTATCTCTGAGCTACAGCCCCAGCCCTAATTTATTTTTTTATTTTGAAACAGGGTTCTCACTAAGTAGCTGAAGCTGGCCACAAACCTACAACCCTCCTGTCTCAGCCTCCCAAGGGCAGGGATTACAAGCGTGCCCCCCATACCCAGCTTTTAGAACATTTTTGATGCCCCCAAATAAACCCTGCACCATCAGCATTCACTTTCCATCTTCCCTCACCCACCAGCGCTTGGCAACACGAATCTACTTTCTGTCTCTAGATTTGTCTTCAGGAAATGTCATTTATGGAATTATACAATACGTAGTCTTTTGTGTCTAGCTTCTTTAACTTGCCATAATGTTTTAAGCTTTGATCACACAGGATGAATTAATATTTTATTCCTTTTTATTGCTGAATAATATTCTATTGTATAGGTATTCTGTAATTTTTCATCCGTTCATCAGTTGATGGACAATTGAGTTGTTTCCACTTTTTGGCTTCATGAATAATGCAGCTGTGTGTTACTTATTTCACAAATTTGAAAGGTGAAAATCTAAGTTGTATGGTATCATCATTTAATCATGCCTACTTTTGAATCCCCTCGTTACCTCTCACACTTGGGGTTTAGTGGTCCCAGATTGCATCAAACGTAGTACTTAGGGAACCAGAATAGAGTGTTACTCTGTACACAAATATTTAAAACTGGCTTCCAAGCCAGGCGTGATGGCGCACGCTTGTAATGTCAGCACTTGGGAGGCTGAGACAGGAGGATCGCACAGGTTCGAAGCCAGCCTCAGCTACTTAGTGATGCTCTCAGCAACTTAGTGAGACCCTGTTTCCAAATAAAATAGAAAATAGGTCTGGGAGTATAGCCCAGAGGTAGAAAAGTCCCTGGGTTCCACTCCCAGTACCACCAAAATAAATAAATAAATAAATAAATAAATAAATAAATAAATAAATCTGGCTTCCACCAGTTACAAAGCTCTGCAGCTGGCCCTTTCACACTTATCAGAAAGAAAAATAAAACACTACAAAACCAAAGGAAACCTTTGAGGGTTTTCAAGAGCCATTGTATTTGGGAGAAGAACATGAGGAGCTGTAGAAAGGGCCTCACCGGGAGCCCTCTGCACGCTGGCCCTCTGCCCCACATGGCTTCTCCCCACGCTGCCCGCATTTAACCCGCCTATGGCTCACCAGAGAGGGAGTTTGTTATTCAACATCCAGTTTTTAAAAGTAAACGTCTAAAGATCGTTCAGTCATTTCCTTCATCAGCGTGTATAAGCTTAGTCACACTCATGCGATCCTAAACTACAGTTAGGAGGCGTCTGCTCAGGGTCTTTTTTTTTAATATAATGAATGGGTATTTATTTATTTATTTTTGGTGGTACTGGGGGTAGAACCCAGAGGCTTTCTACCTCCAGGCTATACTCCCAGACCTTTTTTATATTTTATTTGGAAACAGGGTCTCACTAAGTAGCTGAGGCTGGCTTCGAACCCGTGCGATCCTCTTGTCTCAGCCTCTGGCGGGGATTACAAGCGTGCGCCACCACGCCCAGCTTTGCTCAGGGTCTTATCGAGGCTCCTCACTCAGGTCTTGGAGGGAAGGTGCTGGGAAGGGAAGCGGACAAGAATGTGGCGGTGACCGCAGATGATTTACTTAAAAATTTTGACTAGTATCAAATCTTTACTAGCAGTGGCAAGTTCTCCTTATCTTCCCCAAGGCAGACTGTCATGGTAACTGTCATGGCTCATGTCTTACCCCCCCTGGAATCCCAGGTCCAGAAACGTGCAGTGCGGCCAAATGAGGATCAAGGCACGAAATGATGCCTCGTTGTCGATGTGCTTTTACTGAATTCTATATGTTTGCAAATTTGTAGTTAAGCCAGGCGTGGTGGCTCACGCCTGTAATCCCGGCACTTCAGAAGCTGAGACAAGAGAACCACCGTTTTGAGGCTAGTAGCAACAATTTAGCAAGACCCTGTTTCAAAATAAAAATTTGTTTGAGCCGGGCGTGGTGACGCACGCTTGTAATCCCCGCGCTTGGGAGGCTGAGACAGGAGGATCGCACAGGTTCGAAGCCAGCCTCAGCTACTTAGTGAGGCTCTCAGCAACTTAGTGAGACCCTGTTTCCAAATAAAATAGAAAATAGGTCTGGGAGGATAGTGCGGAGGTAGAAAGCCTCTGGGTTCCACCCCCAATAGCACCAAAAAATAAAATAAAATAAAAATTTGTTTGAAAAGAAATGGGGGTATAGCTCAGAGTTAGCATGCCCTAGGGTTCAACCCCAGTTTTGTTTTGTTTTTAATTTGTCACATTTAGAACATACTATTTTTTTTATAAAGTACAGTTTGTTTGTTTTTTAATATGCCCTTCCCAGCACCTCACCAAGCGCAGTCTACCTTGGTAGTTACACCAGCTCAGTTCAGTAGCTCCTCGGGGCAGAGCTGGGAAACTAGAGGTACCCTTCAGTTTCCCAGGTAGATCAGCTCAGACAGTGTTTGAACATTGCTGAGGGCAGGAGGGGACCTTTGTTTGTCTGAACAGAAATACTGTTTCCAGGTCGGCCCTTTGGGGAAAATGGACTCAGGGCCGCTGGCGGGCTGGCTTTGGGAGGAGCGCTGAGGTCTGGCTTTGGGAGGAGCTGGGAGGTCGGGGCTGGGCAGGCTGGGGAGCAGCGTTGCTCTCACCAGAAAGCCTGCTCTGCAGCAGCACGGATGCGCCTCCCACCTCCCTCACACGTTCCCGTTCCACTCTCCCACCAGTGCAGGTGAGTCATCTGGTAATTAGTCCCATTTGCCGTAATGACTCATTGAGCTAAAACTCTGAAGTAAAGCCATTCGCCAAAGTTCTGGAGACCAGGTAAAGGCAGCAACGTAATGCGTCAGAGAGGCCCTTCCCCTCGCGTGTCCCCAAGAGCTGGGCTCGGCAGCGCCTGCAGGCCTGGGCCTGCGGTGGGGGCAGAAAGGCAGAAAGCACTAGGGGATGCTGTTCTTTTGGGGGTGGGGTACTGCAGATTAAACCCAGGGCATTCTGCCTACGAGCTCCCCAGCCCTTTTTATTTTTTGTTTCTTGAAACAGGGTCTCACTGGGTTGCTGAGCATCTTGTGGTCCTTGAGCCTGCAGTCCTCCTGGTTTAGCCTCCCAAGTCCTGGGCTTACAGACCTGCGTGCACTAGGATGTCGCCCAGCAGGATGACACCTTGGAAAGGGATTCTGGTTCTTAGTGGATGTGAAGCTTCAGGGCTTAGGGGACAGTAGGAACACCGCTGAAGGCGGCTTGTGGGTTCTGAGGCCAGAGCAGTTGATAGAGTGCGTGCGAGACCCCTGCCGTGCTTCCTGCTCAGGGAAGGCTTCGGGGCCGGCCGCTCTCACCTGCTGAACACTGCCATTAGGCACGCGCAAGAGTTCTCGGCGAAGCCTTGCTAGCCACACTTCAGAAAACACTGAGCCTTTGGGAACCCTACCCTGACAGCTGTATTTTTGAGCTATGTTAACTTGGGTTTAGCTGAAGACACTTTTTAAAGATGTTACCAAAACTTCAGCAGGGCTCTTAATCCTCACCAACTACACTTTCCTTGCCGTCTGAGTGGTAGCACTGTTCTTTTCAGAATGGAGAAGAAAAGAGGCTTGAACCATCCTTGACAATCTTAGTTTAGCAGGGACCACGCGGCGCTAATGCAGGCTTTCTGCTCCTTCTAACATCCTCCCATCTCTTCTCCCTGACACAGATGTGCCCCGGCTGCAGGATAAACGGGTTGCCTCCGGCTCTTGGCCCAGAACTTCACAATTAAGTGACTTTTCTAAAACGGATTCCTCAGCACCGCGTACGTTGACAAGCAGCAAATGTTTCCTCTGTAATTTTATACTTAACAATATTTGAGGAAATGACAGTTTGTGGTATCTCTAGCACATCGATGCCATTTTTCCAGGGTGTGGAGAGTGAGAACCCTAAAATAGAGGCTCCAGAGTCTCTCAGATTTCCAGCTGGTAGAAAGACGGGACCCAGATGAAGGTCTGTGGAATGTGCGCACACCACCATATTTCCCTCGACCAGCACTGCTGCCCCCAAACTGAGCCGGGCTCTAGCAGAAGGCTGTCACAGGCTAAGATTTGAGATGAATAGCTGCTCACATCCTGAACTCTCACGGTCGTTTTCAAGGCTATCATGTGTATGAGTTTTCTTGACTTCCTCTGGCATGGGGACTCTTGATCCTGGACTCGATGCAGTGGGGGCAGGAGTGTCCCTGCTAGGGACAGGATGGAAACATCTTAAAGAAATCATCCAGACAGGTGTGGCAGTGCACACCTGTAATCCCAGTATTTGGGAGGCTGAGACAGGAGGTTCGCAAGTTTGATACCAGCCTTATCAATGTAGCGAGACTCTCTACAACCTAACAAGACCTTGTTTCAAAATAAAAAATAGAATCCCAGCATTCGGGAGGCTGAGACAAGAGGATTGCGGTTCACGGCCAGCCTCAGCTACTTAGTGAGGCCCTGTGCAACTCAGTGAGACCCTGTTTCAAAGTAAAGAATAAAAAATAGAGCTGGGGTGAAGTTCAGAGGTAGAACGCCCCTGGGTTCCATCCCCAGTACCGCAAATAAATAAATAAATAAATAAATAAATAAATAAATAAATAAATAAAATAGGCTGGGGCTGTAACTCAGAAGTAGAATTCCCCTGGTTGTCAAAGCATTAACTCCTAAAGGAGCTAATTATTTTCCCAGTTAAGTATATTAGTCATTATATATATATATGTATGTGTACACACACACACACACACACACACACACACACACACATACATTGTGGGTCTGAGGATGGAACCCAGGGGCATTTGACCTCCGAGCTACACTCCCAGCCCTATTTTCTATTTTTTATTTTAAAACAGGATCTCACTAAGTTGCAGAGGGCCTCACTAAGTAGCTGAGGCTGTCTGCGAATCGCAATCCCCGTCTCAGCCTCCAAAATGCTGGGATTACAAGCATGTGCCATCATGCTTGTATAAAATGTTTTTGCTGGGCTGAATGTGGTGGCACACGCTTGTAATCCCAGCATTTGGGAGGCAATGCCTGGAGGATCCTGGTTCGCGGACAGCCTCCACTACTTAGTGAGGCCCTTCACAACTTAGTGAGACCCTGTTTCAAAAAATAAAAAGACTAAAAAATAGGACTGGGGATGTAGCTCAAAGGTAGAATGCCTCTGAGTTCCATCCCCAGTACCAAAAAAAAAAAAGAAAATTGCCAAGTCACACTTTTATACGCACCTATAAATTCTATGCCAAAATATGAATTAAACTAAAAGTCATTTGTGAATCAAGTGAAATACAAAAGATTCTGAACTATTCTTTATTCTGATGCATCAGAACTTAAACTTTTCTTCTTTCCTCTTACTATGTTTCCCATGCTGATCTCAAATCCCTGGGCTTAAGATATTCTCACGCTTCAGCCTCTGGAGTAGCTGGGATTACGGCATATACCATCTTGCCCAACTAGAACATAAAGCTTTTTTTTTTTAATGGTACTGGGGATTGAACACAGGAGCATTCTACTTCTGAGCTACACCCCCAGCCCTTTTTTATTTTTTTAAATTTCTAAACAGTCTCTCTGAGTTGCGGAGGGCCTCACTAAATTGTTGAGGCTGGCGATAAACCTGTGAGCCTCCTGTCTTAGCCTCCCAAATACTAGAATTACAAGCGTGCTCCACCACACCCAGCTTCAAACTTAAAACTTTTAACTAGATAATCCTAAATTTCAAAATGGAGTGCGAGAATTGGCTAAGTTTCAGTTATTTGGCAGCAAAACAAAAAAAAAGCATAAAAGTTTCATTCCTTGGAGGAAAAAAGTCGTTTTTCAGAAATTGAAGCTAATTATTTGGAAATATAACTAAATTTCAGGAAGAATTTTCTTTTTTGTTGTTGTTGTTTTTTTTGGTGGTACTGTGGTTTCTGGAAACCCTTCTACCTCTGGGCTACACTCCAGACCTATGTTTATACTTTTTTATTTAGAAACAGGGTCTCTTAAGCCAGTGCGGCTGGCTCCGAACCTGCACGATCCTCCTGTCTCTGCCTCCCAAGTGCTGGGATTACAAGCGTGCCACCACACCCAGCAGAAAGAGTATTTTAAAGCACACCCCCCCCACCCCCCCGCGCACGTTCCAGTACTTAGCCTCCTAATCAATATGAAACATCTAATACACTTGGACAATTATACTAGTCTAGTCTAGATTCTGGACTCCTCTGGCATTAGCTGCTATTAAAAACACTTTATTTTATTATTGAGAAAGTAGTCATGGAATATATTTCATAATTGTGTGACTTGGAACAGCCGTTCTCGTTAACATGAAGCATCACAGTGAGGAGCATACTGGGTTTTGTTGTTGCTGTTGTTTTGTTTTGTTGCAGTACTAGGGATGAAACCCAGGGGCATTCTACCTCCAAACTACACCCCCAGCCCAGTTTTTTATTCTTTATTTTGAAACAGGGTCTCACCAAGTTGCAAATGGCCTCACTAAGTAGCTGAGGCTGTCTGCAAACCGTGATCCTCCTGTCTCAGCCTCCCAAGTGCTGGGATTACACGCATTCACCACCACACAAAGCTTTAGGACCATACTGTTCTGAAAAAACTCACATTCTTACTTAGTCAAGCTTGATTCCTAACTGACACATTTTAAATGCTGGATAATCTTATGTAGCCAAGTTCTCTGGAAGCATTCCCTCAATTCAACAAATTAATATTTGGCTTGTAAATAAAATTTCATAGGGCCAGGTAATCTGGCCTGTAGGCCTATAGGCTTTTTGTTTAAGAAATTTGATTTTTAGAATGTCCACCATTATTGATTTTTGCAACACATTTACTTTAAAAATAAATGCTATAAACCTGTCCTGGTGGCACATGCTTGAAATCTCAGCATTTGGGAGGCTGAGCTAGGAGGACCTTAGTTCAAGGTCAGCCTCAACCACTACTTAGTGAGGCCTTTTGCAACTCAGTGAGACCCTGTTTCAAAATAGAATTTTAAAAAAGGGCTGAGGGTGTAGCTCAGAGGTAGAATGCCCCTAGGTTCCATCCCCAGTACTGCAAAAAAAAAAAAAATGCTATAGCGTTTTGCTGACATCAGAAAATTCAACTGCTAGTAATCTTAAATTTTGTTTTCAAGTTTCTCTAAGTAGAAAAACAACAGAATGGGACTGCATGGAACAGGATCTTGTCAAGAAAGTGAGAAATCTTCGCTGGAGACTCACCGCACAGGCTCGGAATCGACACCATGCCCCTCACTCATCTTTTGGCTACCTAGAGGGCGTGTAGCCCGGAGATAGTCACAGAGAGATACCCATCTGCAATCAACGGCACTGATTTTTATATTATTTATTTTAAATTCCTATAAAGACCAACATTTTGTATAGAAACATATCTCCATAACAATTATGTTTTCTATTTAATTTTAATACTTTCAGGCTTGCAAATGGCTTCATAAACTTTTTACAATAAAACCTTTATGAAAACACTTGAAGCTGTGTTAGGCTCTCACATTGCAAAGACCAACATGAACTTCAGTAACTTTAGTCACTGAGGGCTCATTTTTTAAAAAAATGGAAAAATGAGGATCAGCCGCTGGGACTTTGCCAGCTGACAGCCCTCCTGCCCCGCGCCCAGTGTCTGTGGCCGCATGCCCTGGCCGCCTCCGCCCGCTGCCCTCCCCGCCCCCAACAGCCACCCATGGTTTCATGACCTTTACTCTCCCGTCCCTCAAAGGGTGGAAATAGCTCACGGCCTTAATGTAAGGATTCTGTAAGATCATGTAAGTGAGGTTCTTGGCCTAGCGCTTGACATATAGTAAGTATAGAGTATATAGATTAATTCTTCTCTCTGGGATTCCAAAGCAGACTCTATAGTGAACCAGGTCCTTCCAGTCAGCAGAGTATATGCTCTTGTCCAAGAGGCAAATTATAAAACCATGTCCCATCACTACGCAAGGCACGGTTTCCCCGGAGCAGGCCCCGAGCCCCGTTCCTCTGCGTTCTCAGTGGTTGTGACAGATGCCCTCGTGGACCAGGCTGTGTGGCGCAGGGTATGAAGCCTATACAGTGTGATAGAGACTTCGGTGAACTAGAGATTGCCTGCTCACCGCGAGGGAAGAGGGCTAAGCCAGCAGCACTGGATCTGGCCTGCAGGAGTCAGCTGTGCGTTGCCAACTTTTTTACTAGAAGGTATATCTACTCAGATTGGTTTTGCAACTGTACACACACACACACACACACACACACACACACACACACACACACGCTCTCTCTCTCTCTCTCTTAAATAAGGATTGCAATAGTTGACTTTTAAGTTTCTGTCCTTCCAGTGAAAGCAAGTTATTAGTACTCTCAACCAAATGAAGAAATTCTTTTAAACCATATTCTTCCATTTTTCTCTGAGCCTCCATTTCTCCCAATAATAATTTTGATAAAGTCACTGCCTTGGCAGACTTCAAACGACAAGGCCAGATCTCTTCATAAATGTTTGGTTGATATTTCTAAGGTTATCACATTTATTGAAATATGTAGAATACATTTCTGGTATACATCTCTTTCTTATATTTTAGCCCCAGTCTTAACCCAAGTTTTTGTTGTTGTTGTTGATATGGGGAGGTGGGTGGAGCCCAGGGGCATTCTACCTCCAAACTACACCCCTAACCCTATTTTTTATTCTTTATTTTGAAACAGGGTCTCACTCAATAGCAAAGGGCTTCATAAAATAGTAGCTGAGGCTGCCCAGGAACCGATACCCTCCTGTCTCAGCCTCCCAAATGCTGGGATTACAAGTGTGCACCACCACACCCAGCTAACCCAGTTTCTTTATAATGTGAATTCTCTGGAATGAATAAGGGCAGGTTTGGGTGAAAGTTCTTCACACACTGCTACATTTGAAAAATCTCTCTTGAATTCTCTTTTGCCTTTGTGACAGAAGCAGTCTCTAAAGACCTTTTCATCTGGGCTTCGTAGAGGTGTCTGTAATCCCAGTACTTGGCCAAGCTGAGACAGGTTCAAGGCCAGCCTCAGCTCCTTAGACCATTTGTACCTTAGAGACCCCATTTCAAAAATAAAAAAATAAAAGGGCCAGAGATGTAGCTTGAAGATAGAGACTGCCCTGGGTTTGAGCCCAATACCAAAGAATAAATAATATCAAAGCTTTTTCATGTTCGTTATGTTCATTGTCGCCGACTAATCTCAGTTGGGTCGTTATTGTCAGCTCCCGGTCAAATCCTCAGAAAGATGGGGCAAAAGGCAGGTGGAGTTCTGCAGAAACTTATCTGCAGCAATTCCTTCCCCTCTATGAATTCCCTAAGTTTTTTAGGTACGACGCTTGGGAAAGAATCTGAGGTGGACAAAGGCTTCTTGAGCCAATGACACTTTATTACAAAAACCCCGAAAAATTTATACCCTTCACCAGTGAGATTAATAATAGGAGAAAAAAGAAAGGGAAGGGGGGCAATCACAGCAAAACAATAGTGAATTACATATAAACAAAGTAAATGACTAGTCCAGCATTTAGGAGATAAGCTCCGGATCTTTCTTCCGATATTGCAGCAGGGCAGGTCCAAAGGTAAATTCCAAAGGCAATACAGGCACGCCCAAGGCCCAGGGCTTGGAGAATACGCCTTCTCATGGAATCTTCTTTTGCTTTCTTTTTTGAAGTTTCCATCTATATCCATATGACAAGCATGGGGAGATGTGGCGGTCCAGGGAGATGCGATGGGCGTCTCTCAGATCTCATCCGCCTTGCCTTCTGAAGTCTGAAAGCTTACAAAAACTCACAACACAGCTTGGCAAATAAGACACCACAAATAACACCATGAAGTTCTTGGATTTAGTTGTCAGATGTATTTCCTTAACTGCTGAACACTCTTTTTTAGACAAAAAGCCTATTAAAGGCCTATTGGTCTCTAATAATCCATTTCCTTATCACAAACCCTCTGCAACCTGCTTCTAACTTTCCAATTCCTTTCTTTCCCAGTCGGGACATTCTTATGATAAGCTCTTCTTCATGAAAAAGTGCTTTCTTACTCTTATGGTATTTCCTTTCCTTCATACATATATATTTAGAATATCTGTCCTTTATTTTGTCATTTTCATTTCTAGCCATGCAGCATTCTCCCTGTCTCGGGAGAACGCTCACACTGGGCGTAAAGGTCAACAATCTTTCTCCTTGGCTCTATTGTATTTTGGCAACTAAGTTGTTCATCAACTAAATTGCTTCGAAGTCACACACAAAATTTTATCTTCTCTGTCTCTAGGCAGGATCTCAAGGGTAAACAAAGTTTCCTTAAACTGAGCTATCGGTTACTGGAGTTAATAGCTTAACCTAGTGATAGGAGTGAGGGTCGGAGACCCTCTGTGATTGCTGCAGCTGGAATGCTTATCACAGCATCTGAGTTCTGGCCAGTTTTTTCCTTACTATTGAGCAAAGCCAAGGACGTTTAGACAAATTATTAGAGATTTTATTTCCACGGACTCAATTTCATAGTCCTAATTTCACATCACCGGAGCAATTCGTGTAGAAAGTTAAAAGGAATCATTAATAGTCATGAAGGGTAAAAGTGGGGGATATTTTGGCCAGAGACGATACCTCTTTCTCGGGGCTTTTTGCCGATTAACTATGTGGAGTGGGGGGTCTCAACACATAGATGCCGAGGCAGCAGGATGTCTTGGCAGTTCATGAGGTTTCTGTCTTGTGGAAACTGTACAATGTGAGCTAAATACTGGATTTTCACTAAATCTCTCCACAGTCAAGGACACTTGAGTTTCTTTCCTGTGAGTTAAATGGTGTTGAAAGGGTTATTAACTTGCTGAGGGGCCTTTTCATGTTTATTTACATTCACAAGAGTTTTTCTCCAGTGTAAATTCTCCGATGTCAAGCAAGACTTGAGATTAGCCTTTCCGCAGCTGGTGCAGCAAGGACTGCATGAGGCTTGCACCTCGAGATTCTGAATGCAGTGATTAACATCGATGCGGTGGTCCAAGCAGGCGGCAAGCCACACATCTTCCCTGGGCAGGGAAGGTGGAATACAAAGACATTAAGCTGTGATCGGGAAGCCGGGCAAGGTGGTGCACACTTGGAATCCAAGCATTTAGGAGGCTGAGACAGGATTGCAGTTCGCAGACAGCCTCTGCTACTTACTGAGGCCCTTTACAACTCAGTGAGACCCTGTTTCAAAACAAAGAATAAAAAATAGGGCTGGGGGTGTGGCTCAGAGGTAGAATGCCCCTGGGTTCCAGACCCAGTACTGTAAAAAAAAATAATAACAAATTGTGATGGGAAGAAAGAGTAACATTGCAAAGAGAACTCTAACGGTACTCCAGGCCATGGGTGCTTGGAAGGGCATCCCTGCCTCCCTGAGGCTCAGGGTCAGACCTATGGGTGGCTAGTGCACCGGTCCCCATTCAGGGTTGTCCTGGACAGCTGCCCGAGGCCGGGCAGCAGGAAACTTCAAAGCTGGATGAAAGGGCCTGGAGAATCCCAGTGTCAGGAGTCATCAGGGTGCAGTGTGGCCCATCCATGCAGAACCACAGGAAACAGCTCTCAGACACCCGCAAACCCAAGCTGGTGAGCAGGCGCTCAGGGCAGCCAGGGTGCTCCTGGCTCGATACCTGGAACACGCCAGTGGGCTCGGAGGACTGCAGTGGAGGGCGATCGGGCTACAACTGTGGAGGCAGGAGCAGACTGTACTCACCCCCAGGGACTGTAAAGCAGGAGCCAGAGTCAGCACGGTGGACCGTCCTAACTCCGGCAGTGGCCCTCCAGCGCCCTCTGTTGACCGCCAAGCGCCATGCACACTGCAAGGCAAATGCCCAGATCCAGGCCAGGCCGCGCAGGCGCTGAAGAGTGTTGAGGTGCATAACCTGCGCTCTCATGCAATGGAAGCGGCACCGCAGCTTGCTTGGTTGGTCAACAAATGTGGGCTCGATACTGGCCTCTGTTCAATGGCTCTGAGATGCCAGAATTTCGCTGGCATGATGGCTGTAGATTAAGGTATGCAAGGCTTGGGAAGACAGGAATGCAGAGATTTATCACATTCAGCCCTGTGATATGGGCTGATGTGGCCCATATCATATATGCCCCCAACTCTGCTCTCGGCCTAAGACTCTTCATTAAGAAACGGTGTTAGTTATCTTTTAGTTGCTGCTACCAAAGTACTTGAGAAGAACACCGTAGAGGAGGAAAGACTTCTTTGGCTCATGGTTTCAGAGGGTCAGTCCCTGGGCAGCCCAGCCCAAGGCAAAAATCCCGGGGTAACAGGGCGTGATGGAGAGAAGCCACTGAGCTCAAGGCAGAGAAAGAGAGAAGAGGAGGAGGAGGAGGAGGAGGAGGAGGAGGAGGAGGAGGAGGAGGAGGAGAAGAAGAAGAAGAAGAAGATAGAAGGAGGAGGAGAAGAATAGAAGAAGAATAGAAGGAGGAGGAGAAGAATAGAAGAAGAAGAAGAAGAAGAAGAAGAAGAAGAAGAAGAAGAAGAAGAAGAAGAGGAGGAGGAGGAGGAGGAGGAGGAGGAGGAGGAGGAGGAGGAGGAGAAGAAGAAGAAGAAGAAGAAGAAGAAGAAGAAGAAGAATAGGAGGAGGAGGAGGAGAAGAATAGAAGAAGAAGAAGAAGAAGAAGAAGAAGAAGAAGAAGAAGAAGAAGAAGAAGAATAGAAGGAGGAGGAGGAGGAGGAGAAGAAAGGGACACATACAGTCCTCATGTGCTAGCACTGGACAATTGCTTTGGTATTCATTTCAAACATGTAAAAAGTAGTCAGGACTTGCGTGCTGCGCAGGCGCTCAGGCAGGGAGGGCGGCAGCTGTTACAGTGCAGAGTTCTCCTCTCTGTCTTTGCCCTTCATTCTAATCATTAACCTATAGTAAAAGCCTTAGAGTCAATTGCAGCCTTTAGCCCTAAAACTATAGAGAGGCAATCAGTGCCTGTTTACCTCCTCTCCTCTGTGACCAGGCCTGGGTGTAGGAAAGGTAACTCCACATGCTTTTCCGAAGCTGCCCAATACAATAGAGGCAAAGGCCAGGTAGATCCTTGACCCCTGCGCTTAGTAAGTACATTGTCCAGAGACAAAGAGGCACCACCTGCCTAAGAAGTTACTAGCCCATTGCTGTGGTAACACTGATAAGAAAGATACCAATACAAAATCTAGATAAAGGCTGGGTCCCCAAAAGGGGTCCAAGATTCATTTTCGGACTCTGCAGCATTCATGCCAGCATGCTTCTTTTCCTTCTCTATTTCCTTCTGATTTTGTGATAAAGTTGCACCGAGCTGCCTATTAGTTTTAATTTTTCTATTCAACCAACTTTAATTGAATAAGAAAAAGAGCCCTCAGCACCATGTAAACCGTAACATTCATGGCACACCTCAAGTGACCACACCACCTCCAGCCACACCCCACTCCTGAACCTTGCTGCCCTGGAGGCCCGGCTTCAACACACGAGCTTTGGGGGACACTGCAGATCTAAACCCTAACCGGAAGTGAGGAAGCCTCTGCCTCCCAGAAAGCTCCATGGTCGTCCTCGGCTGGCCCCGCGGCTGAGAGAGGCCACCACTGGCGATGGGATCCTGCGGTATTAGAGGCCAAGTGGGCAGCGTTCAACGACCAAGGACAACCATTTACAGACGAAAGCCACACACGCTGCAAGGCAAATGCCCAGGTGGGGGTGCTAAGGGGATCAGCAATTGATTATCGTGTCCCTAACAATGAAACAGATGGCAGCCTACTAAAACGTTGCTTCAGTATGTGACAGGAAAAGCACCAGACCTCATGGCCAAAAGCCCACTTGAGTCACTGCGACGGTGAGCCAAGCCCGCCACACAGTTTGTACTTAGTCATTCAGAGCCGCAAAGCTGCTTGGTTGAAGGGAGGCCTGGTCCCCTGAGGGAAGAGCTTGCTGCAGCCCTTGAGCATGCGGGAAGGGCTCCTTAAGCTGTTCCGGGGTCCAGTGGCCCTTTACGTGAGTGATTGTGCACGAAGAGACACCCAGATTGAACAGGGATTACTAGACTGACCCATTACTCAGGCCTACCAAGGCAAGTCAGGGCTCTGGGGCCAGGTGATTCAAGGAGTCAGGCCAAGTTCAAATTATAGTGGATAAAGAGGGCTGTGACTAACCAGTGGTTATTTTCCCAGTACCTGAATAATTGGAATAAATTTACACGGAAAAATGGCAGAATCTGCTGGGCATTGTGGCACACACCTGTAATCTCAATACTTGGGAAGCTGAGACAGGAGAATCACAGCTCTTGGACACCCTCAGCTACTTAGCGAGGGCCTTTGCAATTCAGTGAGACCCTGTTTAAAAAAATAAAAAGACTAAAAAATAGGGCTGGGGGTGTAGCTCAGAGGTACAGTGCTCCTGGGTTCCACCTCCCGTACTGCAAAATAAATAAATAAAAAGAAAAAAGAAAAAAAGAATAAAAATAAAAAGACTAAAAATAGGGCTGGGGATGTAGCTCAAAGATACAATGCCCCTGGGTTCCATCCCCAGTACAGAAAAAAAAAACAAACAACCCCCGCAAAAATAATAATAATAAAAATATAACTGCCAGTACTCGCTTGTAATTCCAGTATTTGGGAGGCTGAGACAGGAGGATCAAAGGTTTGGGGCCAGCCTCAGCTACTTAGTGAGGGCCTTCACAACTTAGTGAGACCCTGTTTCATAATAAAGAATAAAAAATAGGGCAAGGGGCTCTGAGGTAGAATTCTCCTGGGTTCTATCCCCAATATTGCAAAGTAAATATATAAATACATAAAAATAAAAACAAAAAGGGCAGGGAGTGTCGCTGGGAGGTCGAATGCCGCTGAGTTCAATCCCCAGAACCCCCTACCCGCACCCCCAACCCCCACGCGAAGGCAGAATCTTCACTTCGGCATGGGGGCACTGAGTTAGGCTATTTCCCCAGACAGAGCCAGGCTGGGAAACTTGAAGTACTGCCGCGGTTACCCCGGGCCGCAGAGCGGGGCGACACAGCGAGTGATGGCTAGCACGACTCGTTTAACTATCTGATCTGCGTGAAAGGGAGAAAGGCTTTCAGAATTCTCAGAAAGTTAATCTTTCACTAATTACGGGAAACTCGGGAACAGCAAGTGCGGCGAGTTCACGGGCCGACTCAGCTCGGGCCCCTGCGCCGCCCGCTGACCCCGGGGACCCCTTCCCGGCCCAGCCCGAGCACGACCCCAACTCCTCCCGCGGCGCTCGGACTCCAGGGTCCGCGGCCGGCCTCCCGGGCTCCGTTCCTGCCCACTGGAGCTGGCAAGTTCTTCCCGGTGTTGCTTCTTATCCTCAGCCCCAGATTCAGACAAGCAAATAAAATCCGCTTTCGCTGCCACGATGAGAACGGGACAAAAGTATTGTGCCCCGTGTGAGGCTCGAACTCACGACCTTCAGATTATGAGACTGACGCGCTACCTACTGCGCTAACGAGGCACCTAAGCGTTGCTTCCGGCTGTAGCCTAATGAGGCTGATGCGCGGGCGCATTGCGCATGCTCAGAAGACCCAGTTTGATTTCTCTTTAGCGGGTTCCTAGTCCAGGGTGGCTGCAACCGGGTGGGATCAACCCCGTACACATTGCGATTGGCTTGCCAACTCTGCACTAGCTAGCGGAAACACCGGACAGAGGAATTCTTTCTACTGTTTTTGGACTCTTATTTTTGTATAATGTTTCCAAAGCGTTGGCACACTTGTGATCGTGTGAAACATTTATTATGCACCTACTGTGTTCCTGGTTCTGTCCTGGTGTTACGTTCACGGGGACAGTCCTAGCCTCGAGGACTGGGCCGGGGAGGGAGCCTAAGGGAGACGATGTGCAAGCGCAGCCCGCAGACCCCGAGCCCCCGGCCCAGGCCCGTCCTCTAAGACGAGTCCGGGCTCAGAAACCACCCCCAAAGCCACAGCCTCCGCCCCGGGAGCCTCGCCCTGGGAGCCTCAACCCCTCCTGCCCTGCCCCACCCTGCACTTGGTGTAGGTAAACTACATCCACCTAAAGGAATCTGTGTCCCCGCCACAAATGGGAACCTCCCTGACCTGCCGTCTAAAATCAAGCCTCCTAAGGCACGCTGAACATTGTATATTTCGCCGTATCCTAATTTTACCTGTAAAAATTGTGAATTGAACCCTAGGCAAGGACCCATCCGCAGAAGCGTCCAGGGCCATGGACTGAAACCGCAGGCTGGTGGTGCATCCAGAGGGACTTGGGGACAGGGAGGTGTAGACTAGGGCCACAGCGAGTATAAGCAGATATTTATGTAGCCCTAGGTGGGCAGACGGATACTCACTGTACAATTCAGTCAACTTTTCTACTTATCTGAAATTTTTTTCTTACATACTGCTGGGGGGAGAGATCTTGTTTGGTACTGAGAATGAACCCAAGGGCATTCTACCTCCAAGCCACACCACCGCCCTATTTTATTTTATTTTTATTTTTGAAACAGGGTCTTGGTAAATTGCAGAGGCTGACCTCGAACCTGAGATCCTACAGTCTCAACCTCCCAAATACTGGGATTACAGGTGTGGGCCATTACGCCCTGCTGGGAAAAAAGATATATCTTTATCTTTATTATTATTTTTGCAGTACTGGGAATTGAACCCAGGGGCATTCTGGAGCTTCAACTCCAGACTTTTTTGGAACCCAGGGGCCTTCTACCTCCGGGCTATACTCTCAGACCTATTTTATATTTTATTTGGAAACAGGGTCTCTTAAAGCCAGCTGAGGCTGGCTTCGAACCTGTGCAATCCTCCTGTCTCAGCCTCCCAAGCACGGGGATTACAAGCGTGCGCCACCACGCCTGGCCATTTTTTGTTCTTTATTTTGCTCCAGGGTCTGGTCGCCTTGCGGACCGCGCTCTGTCTGCGGGTTCACCCAGGTCTCCAGGCTGATGAGGCGCCCAGTGTCCCTGGATTGAATCCCAGCTGCATTGTTCACCGCAGTTACAAAGAGCCGCGCCGGAGGGGCTAGAAGTTTGTGGACTGGCAAGTTATCCAACAGATTAACACACTCCTCCATGGTTATAACGTGAAGTCAGAACAGCAAAAACCGGAAACTGCCCAAGTGTCCATGATCGAGGGTAAGAGTCAACAGGCCGCAGGGACGGCCGTCTGTCTGGGCTGTAAACAAGAACAAGAAAGGCTCACATGGCCACAGTAAATCACTGAAGAAAGAACTGCAGAATCTGTGTGCTGTTGCGGTAAAGGGTTTATATTTGATAGTATTTGCACACTCACTCTGTGAGATACACGAAAAACTAAAATGGAGAACCCGGGCGTGGTTTCACACGCTTGTAATCCCAGCATTTGGGAGGCTGAGACAGGAGGATCATGGTTCGAGGACAGCAGCTGCTTAGTGAGGCCCTTTGCAATGCAGTGGGACCTTGTTTCAAAATAAAGAATAAAAAAATAGGGCTAGGAGTGTAGCCTGGAGGTAGAATGCCTCTGGGTTCCATCCTAGGTACTGGGGGAAACAGAGAGAGAGAGAGAGAGAGAGAGAGAGAGAGAGAGAGAGAGAGAGAGAAGAAGAAGAAGAAGAAGAAGAAGAAGAAGAAGGAGGAGGAGGAGGAGGAGGAGGAGGAGGAGGAGGAGGAGGAGGAGGAGGAGGAGGAGAAGGAGAAGGAGAAGAAGGAGAAGAACAAGAAGAACAAGAACAAAAAGAAGAAGAAGAAGAAGAAGAAGAAGAAGAAGAAGAAGAAGAAGAAGAAGAAGAAGAGGAGGAGGAGGAGGAGGAGGAGGAGGAGGAGGGAAGGGAAGGGAAGGGGATATATCCATGCAAAGGCCAGTAGGTGAGAAGCGCCTGTTCTGGGGTTTCCTGCTCTGGAACAGCCTGGGAGGTAGAATGTTCATGGACTCAATCCCCAGTACTGCAAAAATAAAGTAAAATGAGTAAGTGAGGCTGGCTTCGAACCTGTACCATCCTCCGGTCTCAGCCTCCCAAGCACTGGGATTACAAGCGTGCGCCACCACGCCCGGCTCTCTTTCCTCATTTTTCTCTTCATCTTCCTTTTCCTCATCACCTCGGTTCCCCTTCCCCTTCCTCCTCCTCCTCCTCCTCCTCCTCCTCCTCCTCCTCCTCCTCATCCTTCTTTTCCTTCTCCCTCCTCTTCTTCCCAGTCCTGCAAGTTGTCTTTAATCAACTTAAAAACTTATTTATTCATTTTATTTTATTTTTGCGGTAACGGGGATTGAGCCCATGAACATCCTGCCTCCCAGCTATACCCCTAGCCCTATTTTATTATTTATTTTGAAACAGGGTCTCACTAAGTAGCTGAGGCTGGACATGAACCTGTGATCCTCCTGTCTCGGCCTCACAAGTACTGAAATTATAAACATGCATGAGCATGCCCGGCCAGTTTAAATGTTTAAATTGAGCTGGGCATGGAGGATCGAAGTTTTCCCGACCAGCTTCAGCAATTTAGTGAGGCCCTCAGCAACATATGGAGACCCAGTTTCAAAATGTAAAATAATATAGAGCTGGGACTATAGCTCAGAGGTAGAATGACCCTGGGCTCAGTTTCCAAGTACAAAATAAGCAAAGAAGAAAAGGCAAAATATTTAAATAGGTAACAGATTAACATGGTTCAGGTATTCAGTGAAAAGTCCCCATCCTAGAAAACAGCCAAATTCCAGATTCCAGCATGAAGGGACATCCGGCAAAATACCTGGCTGGCGCACTTCCAAACTGTCAGGGCATAAAAAACAAGGGAGGTCTGAGAAACGGTCACAGTCAGGCAAACCTAAGGAAACACAGCCTTTCAGTGTTGTGTGGAACCTCAGGTGCCATCCTGGGATGCAAAAAAAAAAAAAAATGCTTGGTGAGGATTAAGGAAAGCTGAATCAAGATGGGCCTTAGTTAGCATCCATTAATTGTAATAAATACAGGATTCCAATGTAAGATGCGGATACTATGGGAAAGTGGGTGTGGACTCAATGGAAAGGCTTAGTAATTCTTGCAATTTTTCTATGAATCTAAAACTGTCCAAAAATAAAGTGTAGAGCCAGGTGCCTGTAATTCTAGTACTTGGAAGGCTGAGACAGGAGGATTGCAGGTTCAAGGCCAGCCTCAGCAACTTAGTGAGGCCCTCAACAACTTAATGGGAACTTGTTTCAAAATAAAGCTGGGGATATAGCTCAGAGATAGAATGCCCCTGGATAGAATCTCTAGTACCACAGTCAATAAATTAATTAATAGTTATATTGTTAGCCTTTATCTGCCTCTGCCTCTAATCATGCAGTTTCCATCTTATCATGTAATAAACATCAATCCTAGTTGCTGCTGTTGTTTTGCTGTACTAGGGATGGAACTCCTGTCTCAGCCTCCCAAATGCTGAGATTACAAAAGCGCCTCTCTCTCTCCAGTGGCCTGAAGGGGTCAAATACTAACGCCCTTTCCTCGCAGATGTGCAAACTAGTTCAAAGAGGTGAGGTGAACCCCCCAGTTTCCAGCCATCACCCCCCCACTGGCAGTTTCCCAATGTTTTTTTCCTGGTGTGCATCCCCTAAAGTGATTGTGAAGAACACCTGTGCGCGCCTTCCACAATCTTGTCCAAATCTACTCATTATAAATTCAGCAGTGGCAAAGATGTAGTTCCAGGATCTTCTAAATGCTAATTTAAAAAGTGAGTATACAACATTTAATTTATATTTTTATTTTTTTCTGGCAGTACTGGGGATGGAACTCAGGGGACATTCTACCTCCGAGCTACACCCCCAGCCCTATTTTTTATTCTTTATCTGGAAACAGGGTCTCACTGAGTTGCAAAGGACCTCACTAAGTAGCTGAGGCTGGTCGCGAACCCGGATCCTCTTGTCTCCGCCGCTTCCCGAATGCTGGGGTTAGGAGCGTGAGACACCTCGGGCAGCTAGTATACAACATTTTAAAATGTAGCCGGGCGTGGTGGCGCACACTTGTAATCCCGGCACTTGGGAGGCGGAGACAGGAGGATCGTGCTGGTTTGGAGCCAGCCTCGCTGGCTTAAGAGACCCTGTTTCCACATAAAAAGGTAAAAAAATAGGTCTGGGAGTGTAGCCCATGGGAGTGTATCCTGGAGGTAGAACCCCAGTACCACCCAGTTCCAGGAACCCCAGTACCACCAAAAAATTAAAAAATTTAAAAAAATTTAAAAAATAAAATGTACTGAATGAAACCTAAATACCCCATGAATTTCATACAAAATATGATCCATTCTGGAATATACACAAATAAATTCCTCTTTTACATTTGGAAACTTTGTTTAATTTCTCCCTTGAACTCATATTTTCATTCTGCTCCCCCCCACACACAGATTTTTATCTTTATATAATACATAATTTATGTTTGAGTGCTTCTATCGATCAGAGTGTGCCTCTCAGTAATACAAATATATACATGAATTGACATTTTTTTCCTATGACCATAAGGCTCTGAGTGTCATAATTTTCTTCTAAATGGACATGTCATTACTTTTATAAGTATTTAATAAAAAATCATAAATTTATAGATTTGAAAAATGAGCATAACATGAAAAGTGTTACTTATTTATTTTTAATTTTGGTACTGGAAATTAAATTCAGAGGCATTGCCGGGCGTGGTGGCGCACGCTTGTAATCCCCGCGCTTGGGAGGTGGAGACAGGAGGATCTCACAGGTTCGAAGCCAGCCGCGCTGGCTTATGAGACTCTGTTTCCAAATAAAAATATGAAATAGGTCTGGGAGTGTAGCTGGAAGTAGAGGGGCTTCCAGGAACCCCAGTACCGCCTATATATCTATATACACATATATAGATATATATACATATATATACACACACATATATAGATGTATATACATATATATGTATACATGTATATGTATATATGTATATATGTTGTTAAATTCAGAGGCATACCTTTGAGCTATACTCCCACTCCTGTTTTCTTTCTTTATTTATTTTTTGTGGTACTGAAAATTGAACCCAGACTCATTCTCCCTAAAAGCTACACTCCCAGACTGATTTTCTTATTTGGAAACAAGGTCTCGCTAAGTTGATGAGAGTCTCACTACTTGCTGAGATTGTCCTCGAACCTGTGATCCTCCTGTCTCAACCTTCCAAGTACTAGTATTATAAGCGTGCGCCACCACGCTCTGTTTTCGTTTTTTTGTTTGTTTGTTTTCGGGGTTTTTTTTTCTTTTGGTGGTGGTACTGGGGGTGGAACCCAGGGGCTTTCTACCTCTGGGATATACTCCCAGACCTAATATTTTATATTTTATTGGGAAACAGGGTCTCATTAGGTTGCTGAGAGCCTCCCTAAGTAGCTGAGGCTGGCTTCAAACCTGTGCGATCCTCCTGTCTCAGCCTCACAAGCGCTAGGATTATAAACATGCGCCACCACGCCCGGCTCTGTTTTCTATTTATTTAATTTTTGTTTTGTTTTGCCAGGCATGGTGGCTCATATCTGTAATCCCAATACTTGGGAGGCTGAAACAGGAATATCACAGGTTCACAGCCAGCCTCAGCAACTTAGCAAGGCCCTCTACAACTTAGACCCTGCTTCAAAATAAAAATAAAATAGGGCTGGGGGTATAGCTTGGAAGTAGAAAGCCCCTGAGTTCAATCTCCAGTAACACACACACACACACACACACACACACACACACACACACGCACATGGTATAGTTCAAAGAGTTTAACCCAAGAAAGCAAAGGGAGGAGAGAAGGGAGGGAGGGAAGGGGAAGGGACCAACCACCCCTGCCGCCACCTGGATCTTGGCCGTCCAACCTCCAGCACTAATTAGTCTCTGTCTTTGAGCCCCTTGGTCTGTGGTACTGGGTTACAGCATCCTTAGCTGCTCCAGGTCTTCTAGTTCACCCCAATTGGCAGCAAATGCTGGAACCGTCTTGTGCACGTGTGAGAAGATGGAGTCTGCAGAGCTTGCTGGCAGCCAAAAAAAACACTTTCTTTCCTGGCCTCTGGCAGGTTTGCTGGCTTGCCCCAGGGTGAAGCCTCTGTTTAAGGAATTATCTAATCTACCTGAAGCACAGACCAGAAGCCCGGCTGACTCAGCCATCGGAGCCCCGACCTCTCCCAGCACCCCCACGCCCTGCGGCTCCTTCCCCATCTGTTTGGCAGGGATCCCAGCCAGCGTGGGCCCATCTGGTCCCTGCCGTGGCCGCTCCAGCTGGAGGGACGTCCGGAGGATTGGGTTCCAAATCTGTGTGCACTGCAACTCCCGTCCCCCTTCCGCAGCTCTCTGCTTAAATTAAATTATCCAGGGAGACAGGAGCTGGGCCAAGGGCGAGGTTTGGGGGAAGGAGACTGGGAGGAAGGCCTGCAGGGATCCCCCTCTGTCCCGGGCTTTGGGGAACAGGGAGGGTTCCCAGGCGGCCCCCTTCCCTCCAGGGCTTGGTCACGCGCCCAAGTCTGTCTCCTAGTATTATTCTGGCTGTGACAGCCGGAGAGGAGGGAGCAGCCAGCTGGGAAAGTACAGGGGTCGGGAGCAGTGATGAAGAGTGAAGAGACCTCCTTGGAGCCAGCAGTTCTGTCATCTCTCCAGGGCAGCGGAAGGTCACTGTCCTCCCACCCCCGTTTTTTACTTGCTGAGTGGACGCAGGGGTATGAGTCAGCCTATAGTCGGAAACATTCCGGATCCATCCGAGCCTCACCCCTGCTGCCAGCCTTGCTAGACTGTGTCTGAGTCCTGCTCGACCGGAGCCCCCGCCCGGGCCCCTGCGAGGCCTCGTTTTGTATTCAGGCACCGCTGTCTGCTCTAGAGGCTGGCCTCCCCTGGAGGGCGGAGCTGTAATGGATTCACTTCCAGGATCTTCAGGTTCAGTGTGATCCAGGAAGGTCGGTTTTCCACAGTCCCAAAGTTTTAAAGTTTTGCAGGCTCCAGTTTCCCTAGCAGGGTGGGGTTTTTCATGAATGTCGGGGCACGGACTCTGAGGCCACTGTCCATTCTCCAAGTGCCCTAGCTGGAAGAGAAGGGTTACAGCATTGCCCCGCAGGGCCCCCTCTGCCCCTGCTCACAGGTGAGACGGGGTGGTAGGTGCGGTCCCAGCACCCCAGAGATGGAGCTGGCGCTGGGTCTGCCCCTTCCAAGTTCAGACCCAGATCAGGAGAGTGTCTGGCCCACAGTTGCAACAGGTGTGACAGCCAAGCAGAGGTCACAGCGAGCTTGCTGTCAGCCCAGGCTGCGAGGGGACCAGGGCCACGGCTCCTCCTTCAGCAGGCTAATGGGTGTGTGATTTTAAATGCTGGAAGAGCCAGGTATACAGGGGCTGGGCTGCCCAAGCACCAGTCCTTTCAAATCCTATCACTAAAATCTACGCCTGCGACTAGATTTCAAACGCAGCGTTTGTATCTGAAATTGCACAACTGCATTATGGCGGAGTTACTTAACCTGGCTCATAATTTAAGGCTTAGAGACTTCCATTAATTTAGGCAACGGCCTAATGGCCAAAGGGAGGAAGTTTCATGACAAAGCAGCACAGGTTTATTACAGTACTGGCCATATTAAACCAGCGCGCTCTACCACGGAGCTGCATTCCCGCCCTTTTTATTTTATTTAATTAATTAATAATTAATTAATTTTGCAGTACTGGGGATGGAACCCAGGGACTTTCTACCTCCGAGCGACACCCGTAGCCCTATTTTTTTAATGTTATGTTATTTTATTTTTTTTCTTTTAACAATTTTTTATTGAACATAAATAGTATACAGTTAAACTATATTTTGGTGCCCTCTCCCCCCGCCCCCGTTTTCCCTTACCCCCTCCCACCAGTGGTGGTCCAGGTTAACCATGTCATATTCATAATTTTACACATATTCAGATGTAGACCCTCATTAATCAAGATCAGCCTTCCTCCTCTCCTATCTTTCCATTCAAACTTTGCTGATATTTCCCCTCCATTATCTGGAGTCCCACTGGTATCCTCTGTGTTTCCTAGTTTGGGCATATTAGAGGAAATATATGTATCTTCTCCTTCTGTGCTTGGCTGATCTCACTTAACATAATGTTCTCCAGGGCTTTCCATCTTCTTTCAAATGATATAATTTTGTTCTTCTTTATGGCTGAATAGAATTCCATTGTGTGTATTTCCCACAGTTTTGCTATCCATTCATCTGTTGATGGAGATATGGGTTGGTTCCATATTTTGGCTATTACAAATTGTGCTGCTATGAACATAGGTATGCATATGTTGCTGTAGTTCTCTGAATTCAACACCTTTGGAAAGATACCCAGGAGTGGTATAGCTGGATCATATGGTGGATCTATTTCCACCTTTCTCAGGAATCTCCACACAGATCTCCATAGTGGCTGAACTAGTTTGCACTCCCACCAACAGTGTAAAAGAGTTCCTCTTTCCCCACATCCTCGCCAGCATTTGTTGTTATTTGATTTCTTTATGCTTGCCACTCTGACTGGGGTTAGATGGAATCTCAGTGTAGTTTTGATTTGCATCTCCCTGATGGCCAGTGATGTAGAACATCTTTTCATGCCTAGCCCTATTTTTTATTCTTTATTTTGAAACAAGGTCTCACTGAGTTGCAAAGGGCCTCACTAAGTAGTAGTTGAGGCTGTCTGTGAACTGCGATCCTCCTGTCTCAGCCTCCAGAATGCTGGGATTACAAGCATGAGCCACCATGCCCAGCCCCACCCTTTTTATTTTGAGGCAGTATCTCACTAGGTTGCCTAGGCCGTACTCAAAGTTCAGATCCTCCTGGCTCAGCCCTCCGAGTCACTGGGATTACAACTATACATTACCATACCTGACTCAAAGTGGCGTTTATTGGGAAAGAATAATCTCAGGGTCCCAGAGCCAGGACATTCTAACACCCTCACACACACACACACACACACACACACACACACACACACACACACACACACGGCAGGCACTGGTTGAGCGATTATGGGGCGAATGAATGAATATACTTGCTCCAATGAGCCTGTGAGTCTTTTTATGCTTAGAAACTTGGACACAAACACACCATGGAACAAGTCTTTGCTCACCAACTGGAAGCAGTGTTGACCACAGTAAGTAAATTCATCCTTACAATCGTGTGTATGTGTGTGTGTGTGTGTGTGTGTGTGTGTGTGTGTGTGTTTTACTGGGATTGAACACAGGGGCGTTCTACCTCTAAGCTGCACCTCCAGCCCCATTTTCTATTTATTGTACAACAGGATCTCACTGAGTTGCTGAAGACCTCGCTAAGCTGCTGAGGCTGGCCTCAAACCTGCAGTCCTACTCTCTCATTTACCTAAGTCCTGGATTACATGCAGACGCCACCACACCCAGCTTCATCCTTAAGATCTTTAAATCACTAGTACCAAAGAGGGGTACAAACCTGAATCTTCTAGAATATTGATATTTTTCTGTAAAAAGAGGCAGTTAGCGAGAGTCAGGGTGGTGTAGAGCACACATACAAGAATACAGTTTACTTGGTCCACAGGTGCGGTGAAGCTGGCCATTCTGTCTCCCTAAGCATAGAGGCTTCTGGGAGGTGACCAGATGTCTCACTTAATAGATATTTACCAAGTGCTGCTTCTGAAATAGCTACTGGACGGAAGAGGAAAACCAGACACACGTAGCTCCTTCCTTACCGAGAGACATTCTGTATATAAACACACAATTCCATGTTATGGTGAGTCCTGCAAAAGAGGTGGTGAGTGATGTGTGGACTCCCAGAGGATGATGCATTTTGACTATTTGCTTATTGAAGACAACAGAATCCACTCTAGCAGGCTGAGTAGTGCCTGAGTGGGCCAGGGAGACATGCTTAGAGCAGCCATGACAGGGGGAGCAGCCAGGCCAGGAGGCACCCAGCTCGCCAGGGACCGTTTCAGCAGTAGCTTCTACCACCCTCCTGTGTGAGCCTCATCCCTGCATTCATCCCTGTGCAGTCCCTGCATGCGCCTCCTCACATCATGCCTTCCAGCTCTGTTCGGTGCTCCTGCTCAGGGGGTGCTGGGTCCCGGGCAGAACTCTGGCTTGGGGAGGAGGGCTGGGGAAAGAGTTCTGAGCTCTTCAGATGCTAGAGAAAGCAGAAAGGTCATAACAACATTGTTTTTTGTGGTACTGGGGGTTGAACCCAGGGACATTTTACTCAGGCTACACCCCAGCCCTATTTTTTTTTTTTATTCTTTATTGTTAAACAGGGTCTCATTTGATAGGTCGGGTCCCCCTATGTGATCCCACAGCGAGGACAAGAGGCGGAGCCCTGGAAGCCACAAGTGGAGATCGCAAGAATCCGGGTGCCTCAAGACTCCAAACATTGCCAGACAGACTCCAGGGGTCGCGAGACTACAGATGTCCTGAGAGAATCAGCATGCCTATAAAACATCAGTACTTCCGCTCCGCCACGTGACTCCGCCGGCCGATTGGTACTACGCCAGAGTCTTCAGACACGTGGCTTGTCGGTTCCTTCCCCCACGGCCAGCTGACTCCCTGAAGGTGCCAGGTTCTTGATTAAAGCCGTTTTAATAATCTAGTTGGTGCTTGCCTCCTTCGCAATTTCCCCAAACTCTATTTTCAACGTCATGTCACTAAGTTGCTGAGAGCCTCACTAAGTAGCTGAGGCTGGCCACGAACCTGAGATCCTCCTGTCTCAGATGTACTGGCGCCCAACTCATAACAACATTTTAAAACACTGGCCACCCAGTGGCGTGGCTAGTGGAAGTGTTTGTCTTTTCTTTCATTCCGTTGCTCTTTATTTTCTTTCTTGTTTCTTCTCTGATTTTTCACCCGATTTTTTAAACAAACATGTAATATTTACAAAATGAAGAGCAAACTGCAATAGCATCATTTTCTGAGCACAGGAGAAAGGGTGAGGCTCCGCAGAACGAGCTGCTCCGCTCAACCTGGAGGGAGGGTCCTGCTGGTGACCATGTGGCCAGACCACGGCAACCCAAGTGGCAGATTGTAACCAGAGCTATGCAGCACTCATAGGACACGTCTCTAAGCTGGCGAAGAGATGCTCGCTCTGGGAGGCACCTGCTCACCCACCTCTTCCTCAACTCCTGACATCTAAAACCTTCGACCCCAGTTCTTTGGGAATGGGACTAGTGGGGAACCATTCCTGTTCCCCACTCCAGCACCCACACAAAGCTGGGGTGCCGTGAGGAGATTGTTCCAGGGGAGTCTGATAAGGTAATTGATATAACTGATATTTGTCCCTGGTTCCGGGAACAGAGCTCCTAAAACCCTTGCAACTTCCCAAGTGATAGCAGCAATGGGGGCATCATTTAATTTTAATACTTGTTCTTAGTCCTGATCTCCTGGTTGCTGACACAGTTTTAGGGACACCTGGGATCTCCGGAGGGTCTTCTTGCATGCTAAGAAGATGACTTTGGGCTGGAGGCCTAGACAGCTTTAGAATGGGGCCTGGTCATCAGAAAGACGAGGCAGTAGATGGTTGCAGCTTTCAGCCCCCTCTCGGGAGGGACAGAGCTCTATAAAACCCCACATGGATTCAGTGCGGTTGCAGGCTGGTGCGCACCTCCACAGGCCAGGAGGGTGTTTTCCAGCTCCAGAAGCTCCAGTGCTCTGGGTCCTTCTGAATGCACCGTGCACCTTTTCATCTGGCTGTGCCTTTGGATTCTGTACCATTAACTGGTTGGTGTAAGTGGAGTGTTTACCTGAGACCGATAAACCAGGGAAGCAAATGATCGAACCTGAAGAGGGGCTGTGGGAGCCCCTGATTTAAAGCTGAAGACAGAAGTGCGGATAAGCTGGGAGGGACCTACCGCTTGCAGTTGGCAGAAGTAGGGCCAACTTACGGGACTGAGCCCTTAAACAGGTGGTCAGCGCCAACAGTGAATTAAAGTGTAAGCCGGGCGTGGTGGCGCACGCTTGTAATCCCCGTACTTGGGAGGCTGAGACAGGAGGATCGCACAGGTTCGAAGTCAGCCTCAGCTACTTAGTGAGGCCCTGTTTCCAAATATAATATAAAAAAGGTCTAGGAGTATAGCCTGGAGGTAGAAAGCCTCTGGGTTCCACCCCCAGTACCACCAAAAAAAAAAAATTACATTGCACAGCATGAAGATGAATGATAAAATTCATGCTAATAATTCCAACTTTTAGGTTTTTCGTATGGGGAATCCCAAGTGCGCTGTTCTGGAGCGCTCAGAGCCAGAGCGCTTTCCTCGGATGCACGGGGCCCTGGTTTAGTTTCCCAGGACTAAAACTGTCACTGACTAAGCTCAGTCGGGTTGTTATTGTTCGCTCCCGGTCAAATCCTCAGAAAGATGGGGCAAAAGGCAGGTGAAGTACTGCAGAATCTTATCTGCAGCGATTCTTTCCCTTTAGGAACTAAATTCTCCTTAGGTCCCTAAATGACGACGCTTTTGGAAAGAATCTGACATGGACAAAGGCTTCTTGAGCCAATGACACTTTATTACAAAGACCCCAAGAAATTTATACCCTTCACCAGTAAAGTTAAGAGAACAAGGGGGGGTGGGTGTCTCTCAGCTGGCTGTTGGCCCTCGAAGAATTAACTCCTGTTCCTCTCCAAGGTCTTGCAGATAAGCAGTTCCAGGTGGCAGCCTCCCAGAATAGTCAAGGCTTGGGAGCTTCTCGGGGAATCTTCTTTAACTTTTCCTGGAACTTTCCATCTTTTGGGCTCAGTTCATATAGCAAGTGTGGGGAGATGTGGTGATTCAGGTGGATGTGATGGAGTTTCTTCAGGTGTTGGTACCTTATCTTCTAAATCTGAAAGCTTAAGCATACTCACAACACAGTTTGGCAGACAAAATATCACAAACAACACCACAAGGTTCTTAGTTCTAATTGTCAGATGTATTTCCTTAACTGCTGAGCACTCTTCTTTAGACAACAAGCCTATTAAAAGCCTATTCATCTTTAATAATCCACTTCCCTGTCACAAACTCTCTGCAGCCTGCTTCTAACTTTCTAATTCCTTTCTTTCCCAGTTGGGACTTTCTTATGATAAGTTCTTCTTCGTGCAAAAATGCTTTTCTTACTCTTACGGTATTTCCTTTCCTTCATACATATATATTTAGAACGTCTGTCCTTTATTTAGTCATATTCATTTCTAACTATGCGGTCAGTCAACAGTCTTTTTCTTTGGGTCTATTGTATTTGGGCAGCTAAGTTGTTTATCAACTAAATTGCTTTAAGGTCACACACAAGGTTCTTCTCTGTCTCTAGGCAGGATTTCAAGGGTAAACAGTTACTTTGAACTGAGCTACTTTGCCGGAGTTAATGGATAGTGATGAAGGTCGGAGGCCATTTGTGATTGCTGCAGCTGGGGTGCTTATCACAGTACCTGAATTCTGGCCAGTCTTTTCATTACTATTGAGCAAAGCCAAGGACGTTTAGACAAATTATTAGAAAATTTATTTCCACAGACTCAATTTCATTCATAGCTCTAATTTCACATCACTGGAGCAATTCGTATAGGGAGTTAAAAGAATACTAGAAGAATAATAGTTATGCAAGAATATCTAGAAGTGGAAAGATGCTTTTGACCAGCGAGCACACCTTCTCTCGGGGCTTATTTCTCACTTTGAGATATTGCCTATTAACTGCGAAAATGCAGATGCCGAGAGAGCGTGGCTTTTGCTGGTATCTGCATAAAACAAATACAACAACAAAGGAAATAACCACAGGTAAGTGTGTTATGCGGAGCAAAACAAGCCAGGCTCAGAAGGCTTAACCTGTATGACTCTATATAACATCGGGGACAGGCGCGACTTCAGGGGCCGCGAATGGGGCAAGCGCTGACTTGCCAGAGCCTGCGGAGTTCCCTGCAGTGATGGAAGCTCCACATCTTGACTGTGGCCTTGGCTATACATCTGTCTTTCACAAAACTCACAGAGCTGTGCGCTACCAAGGGCAAGTTTCACTGCGTGTAAGTTATACCTTAAGGTTTTAACAGCTTCTGTAAATTTACTAGCCAGATATAGGAACTCCCATGGTTTTTGATGCATGTCAGAAATCTCCAGCAATGGACTGTGGACTCTGAGGTAGGAAACTTAAGAGAGCAAAGGACTGTGGCGCTGGGGACCCTGGGAATTAAGCTGTGACCCCGATGGGTGCTAAGAATGGAATTACTGAGGATGGTCCCGGAGAAGCTGCTCCCAAAAAATCAATCATGGAAGGCTTGCAGGTGGGCAGGGTTTGGGGTACCTGGCCATACACCCCGGTCTGTTCCGGCCCCCACCTTCTACCCTCACCCGCCAGCAAGAGCAGCTGCCAGAACACATCGCCCTGCCCTGCCTTCACTGAGCAGATCTCGTGTAGAAAGGATTGATTGGTGTTGACAGGGAGCTATTTACCTGTCTAATTAATTATGCCGACTAATTTTCAACTTAATTGCACTTCTCAGGTCACAGAGTAATGAGACTCTACAATTTTCTTGCTGCTTCAGGCTTTGATGGGGAGGCAGAGGGGAGAGGGTGCTCCTGAGGCCAAACAGGCACCCGTTCCTCCAGGTCCTGCCCACAGCCCTCGGGCCCTGGCTGCCCCAGCACAAGCCCTGAGGCCGCCCGGATGTTCCTCTATCACTGTTAGCAGGCGTCCTCCTTGGGAGCCTGTGGCTGTTTATTCTCCTAGTGTGCACAGGTTTAGTGCCCTAACTGGGATGGGAACCGGGGTGCCAAGAAACCAGGCTGGGACTCGCCTGCCCCCCACGCCCAGCCCAAATCACTCATGATCTAAAGGAGAGGATTCTCCCTTCAATTAGCAAGGACAAAACACGATTTCAGACAAGAGCAGTGTGTGTGTGTGTGTGTGTGTGTGTGTGTGTGTGTGTGTGTGTGTGTGTGGTGTGTGTGTGTTACTAGGGATCGACCCTAAAGTCATTCTATCTCTGAGTAACACCCCCAGCCCTTTTTATTTTTTGTTTTAAAACAGGTTGCTGGGCGTCTCGATTATATGGTTGAGGCTGGCCTCAACCTGCCATCCTCTTGTCTCAGTCTCCCAAATACTGGGATTACAGGTATGTACCACCATGCCCAGCTAGGAGCAAGCTCTTTGAAGAAAAATCCAGTCATGTCTCTGCCGCTGGGCCCTTGAGGAATGTATGTAATCTCCCTATGCCTCACTATCCTCATCTGTAGAACCGTAGAAGACAGAGTAGATGTGTCAGGGACACCTGCTCCCCTGGGTCCTTGCTGCCATCCCATCACCCCGTTGCCTTATACACTGTCCCCTACTCTGAGTCTGTCCGATACTTTCCTTCTTGTGGGATCACCTAAAGTAGTTTATTTGTTTATTCATCTATTTATCTATTTTGTGGTACTAAGGATTGAACCCAGAGGCATTCTACCTCTAGCTATAACCCCAGCCACCCCTCCGTTATATTGAAACAGGGTCTCATTAAGTTGCTAAGAGTCTTGCTAAATTGCTGAAGCTGGTCTTGAACCTGTAATCCTGCTATCTCGTGTGCCACCCTGCCCACCCGCCCAGCCTAAAACACTTTTTTTTTTTGGTACTGGGGATTGAACTCGGGGACATTCTACCTCCAAGCAACACCTCAAGCCCTATTTTTTATTCTTTATTTTGAAACAGGGTCTCACTAAGTTGCAGAGGACCTCACTAAGTAGCTCAGGCTGGCTGCAAACCTGCAATCCTCCTGTCTCAGCCTCCCAAGTACTGGGATTACAAGCATGTGCCACCATGCCCAGCTAAAATACTCTTTTTAAATCCAAAAGCTTATTGAACCCGGGCATGGCGATGCACGTTTGTAATCCAGCATTTGGGAGCGTGAAAAAGGAGAATCGTGGTTTGAGGACAGCCTCAGCTACTACTTAGTGAGGTCCTTTGCAACTCATTGAGAACCTGTTTCAAAATAAGGAATAAAAAATAGGGCTGGGGGTATAGCTCTGAGGTAGAATGCCCCTGGGTTCCATCCCCAGTACCTAAAAAAAAAAAAAAAAAAAAAAAAAAAAAAAGCTTATTGAAACAGTATAAAAATGCCTTTTCTTCTGAACTACCGAGGAAGCTGTCGGAAGAAACTACCATCACCACAATGTTTTCTGTGTGTGTCCTGCAAGCCAGGACTCTCTCCCACAAACTGCAACTCAGCCATGGAAATCAGGATGTCAGCAGTGATTAATTACTACCTTGGCTCCTCAGGTCCTGTACAAGTTTTGCCAACAGTCTGAATCCATTTTTTTTGTTTGTTTGTCTGTTTGGTTTTTTGCTTGCGGTACTGGGGATGGAACCCAGGGACATTCTACCTCGGAGCTACACCCCCAGTCCTATTTTTTATTTTTTATTTTTTTAATTTGAAACAGGGTCTCACTAAGTTGCAGAAGGCCTCGCTAAGTAGCTGAGGCTGGCCTTGAACCCAGATCCTCCTATCTCAGCCTCCCAAGTACTGGGATTACAAGCGGGTACCATCATGCCTGGCTCCCAATCATCTTTGATAGCAGAAAAGTCCAGTTCAGAATCTCCATGTCATGTTTAGTTAGCCAGACTCTTTGGTCTCCTTCAGTCTGGAATAGTCGACTTCCCTGGCTTTGATATATTTTGAGATGAGAGGTACTTACTTTGTAGAAGTCGCCGTGCTTGGTTTTGTCTGCCATCCCTCCTAATTCAACTCAGGTCAGGCATCTTTGCCAGGAATATCAGGGAAGCGGGTGTGTGATCGCCTCGTTTTGTTCTATCAGGTGGCTCAAGGTTTTTTAGTTTGTCCCGTAATGGTTGAGAATCCCCTTGATCTACTAATCAAAAGAGGCTCCCAGAAGCTGCTCCCTCCTCGACACTCTTGGTCTCCTTTGTAATGACTAAGTATTTTATGGGCCATGGATCTAAAACTACTTAAATATTCCATTCCCCCTGAAACTTTCAAGGTATGTATTTCTTTGTGTCAGCATAGACTCGTGGTTTCCTACTTTAGTTAATGCATTATAATCCTTTTATCCCATTATTTTGATGCACGAATTATTCCAGGTTTGGCAGGCAGGAGCCCTTTGAAGTCGGCTTCTGAGCCTTTTTGACATGTTCTCATCATTCTTTGGGCTCTTTCCTATTTTCTGGCACAAGATGTTCCAGGATCAGGGTGTACCCTCCCTGCCCCAGACGTGAAGGCAGCCATTTCTCCAAGAAGCCCCGGACAGGGTGTGCACCTCCCTGTTAGAACATCACTGCCAGAGGAACAGAACAAGAAATACACGTATTTGCAGAATATGTTTACACTTTATATCATATATTTCGTATATTTGCTATTATTTTTATTTATAATTTCTATATAATTGGAATTTATTTTTAAACTTCTAAACTTGTCTATCTATATTGAAAATTATGAGTTCAAACTAGTGCCTATCTCTCATTCACATTCAACACTGATCAGTCTGTTTTGGTTTCTGCTCTTTCTGTTTTTTTTTGTTTTTTTTTTTTTTTTTTTTTTGGTGGTGGTACTGGGGTTCCTGGAAGCCCTTCTACCTCCGGGCTACGCTCCCAGACCTATTTTATATTTTTGAAACAGGGTCTCTTACGCCAGCGCGGCTGGCTTCGAACCTGCGCGATCCTCCTGTCTCCGCCTCCCAAGCGCGGGGATTACAAGCGTGCGCCACCACGCCCGGCTTCTGTTTTTGTTTTGTTTTGTTTTGTTTGCAGCACTGGGGATTGAACCGAGGGACATTCTACCTCCAAGCTTTCTACCAGCCCTATTTTTTTTTTTTGTGTGTGTGTGTGTGTGGTGCTAGGGATTGACCCAGAGGCATTCTACCTCCAAGCTACACCCCCAGACCTACTATTTATTCTTTATTTTGAAACAGGGTCTCACTAAGCTGCAGAGGGCCTCACTAAGTAGCTAAGACTGGCTTCAAACCTGTGATCCTCCTGTCTCCGCCTCCCAAGTACTGGGATTACAAATGTGCACCACTATGCCTGGCTTTATTCATTATTTGAAACAAGGTCTCACTAAGTTACCAAGGCTGGCCGCCAACTTTGTGAGCCTCTATCTTGGCCTCCCAAGTACAAATTGTGCCCCTATACCATGCCTCTTTCTGTATTTGAATGTCCTTGTTCTAACAGGAAGAACTCCGTTTCCATCATGCTTGATACATTTTCTTATTTGATCAATGCACCATGTGCCATCCTACCTCCCTCCTCTCCCAGCTTGGGTTCTGACACCTGTTTTGTCTCTGCGTGGACACCCTCCTTGCCCTGCGTGGATTCCAACTGTGCCCTCTGAGATACCTCCATGCCCTCCTGCCCTAGGGCTCCAACACCTGCTCTCGGACACTCAAGCCCTGTCCCCACCACTGACACCCAGCAGCTTTAAGGACTCAATTACTCAATTCTCAGAGGGGAAGGTGTGTGGTTTTTGAATGATACAAAAAAGTCGGGCATGGTGTTGAACACTTGTAATCCCAGTACTTGAGAGGCTGAGACAAGAGGTTTGCAGGTTCATGGCCAGCCTCAGGGACTTAGGGAGGCCCTCTGCAACTTAGTGAAACCCTGTTTCCAAATAAAGAAAAAAAATTGGGCTGGGAGTGTAACTTGGAGGTAGAATGCCCCTGGGTTCAATCCCCTGTACTGCAAAAAATAGAAGAAAAAAAAAAAAAAGAAAAAGAATACATTCTTGAGAAACGCTAAACAAAAGATAAAGCAAGCAGGGAGCGTAGCTGAGCAGTAGAGCACTTGCCTAGCATGCCTGAGGCCCTGGGTTGGCTCCCCAGCACTGCAGTAAAGAAAGAAATAAGTAAAATTGCATATGCAGTCTAACATCAAGGATGTCAAAAGCCCGGGAGAAACACTGGCTCTCTCTCAGCCAGACCCTCGCCCTTGGACACCCCTGTTCTTCACTGTTACCTTTGCCTGCTGTTCACCATCCTCAGCCCTTTTTATTTTTTATATTAAAATAGATCTAAGTTAAATCTGAGACCGAAATGGTAAGAGCACTTTTCAGAGGGTGTGGGTAAAATGAGTTATGTGTGTGAAGCACTTCAGATGGTGCCGAGAGCACAGGACACATTCTGTACATGTCAGCTGGGGAAAGCGCAGCTCAGCAGGGTCCTCCAGGTCACCCACAGGGCCACACCGCAGCGTAGGCATGGGCCGAGCCCACCTATGCCTGACGCCAGAGCTCCTGTGGGTCTGTGACATTATCCCCCTCAAGGAGTTAAAAGCAGGGGGAATGAGGCAGAACACCCATAACTACTAGAGTATCAATCAAGGTAAGTTCCCAAGCACCTTACAGGCTGAGGAGGAGCAATTACAGCTGCTTAGGAATTTTTGAGAAAAACTCCCTTGTATGGGTGGAATTTGGGATAGGCCATGGATGCTGAGAAAAGTTGAATACATCGGGATGGCAGCCAAGTGTGGCGGCACACACTTGTAACCCCAGTACTTGGGAGCTAAGGAGGATCACAGGTTCGCAGCCAGCCTCAGCTGCTTCGTGAGGCCCTCTGCAACTTAATGAGAACCTGTTTTAAAGTAAAGAATAGGGCTGGGGAGTGTAGCTCAGAGGTAGGACACCCCTGGGTTCAATCCCCAGTTCCAAAAAAAAAAAAAAATGGGATGCTGGTGGGCGCAGTGGTACAGGCCTACAATCCCAGTACTTGGAAGGCTGAGATAGAAAGATCACAGGTTCAAAGCCAGTCTTGGCAACTTAGATCTACTTCAATATAAAAAAAATAAAAAGGGCTAAGGGTGTAGCTCAGAGGTAGGTGGCAGGGGCTGAGGTTCCCATGTGCTGACCATCGCTGGACGAAGGTCAGTCATCCTCTAGGGCCTGGCCCAGACCCCGCTCCTCAGCCTCAGAGCCATCGGTATTCTTGGCCTGTTAGTTTTCTATCTGTGCATCATAACAGGCAGCAGCATAATACAACTGTTATTAGTCCCTCCCACTAATACAACAATTCCCCTAGGAATGAGAACCCCAAATGCCAGGTGTTCCCTGGGTGTGGGGCCGTCAAGAAGCACTGCCACAGACCCACGGGATTCTCAGGAAGCCCCACCCCATGCAGTTGCTCAGAGGCACCAGCTGCACTTTCTTTCCTCAGTTGCTGGATGGTCTCAGGAGCAGGAGACCATCATTCCTCAGGTGGCCACGGGAAGGAAGAGGGGACACGGAGTCCCCATCATCCACAGTGCCTGGAACTGAGGATTCGTCAGTGAGGATTCCTCAGTGCGTGAACGTGAGGCTCCACAGCCGTCCAGACTTCCTGGTTCATAAGTATAATCCCTGGTGAGGAAGTTTATTGCACCAGCAGTCCCAGCAGGAATGACAGCTCTCTCTGGGCTGGGCTGCAGAAGAGGAACGAGGACCTCAGCTGACGACAGGCACTGGTCATCGGGTGACTTTGACAACAGTCGCCTTTTTCTGGGCTACAACCTCCTCATTCATTAACTTAGGGCTTGTAGATTACAAGTGAAGGCTTCTCTTTGATCCCTATGAAGTACAGTGAGGGGATAGTTTTTACCTCACTGAGAAAGAGTTCTGTGATCAACTAGCATTGCCTGCCAGGGTGGTAATGCTATGTGGTTGGAGATAACGATCCCTATAGGCCAGAAAGATACCAACCCCCCATCTCAGGAAACCCTCAATCATTTATTCATATAACAGAGAACATTGGAGCCAAGTAAGAGTGATATACATTCACTTTTTCTCTTTCTTTCCCCTACACTAATTCTAGATCCTCTGGGAATAGCAAGGGAATTTAGTAAGCATTCTCATTGCTGTGAAAAAAAAAAAAAAAAAAAAACAAAACCCTGACCACAACAACATACATTTGCTCACAGTTCTTAAGATTTCAGGGGTTCAGTCCATGTTCAGGCCAGGTAAAGTCTGTGGAGTTCAGGACATGGAGTGAGGAGAAGTGAGGGAGAGGGAGAGGGAGAGGGAGAGGGAGAGGGAGAGGGAGAGGAGAGAGAGAGAGAGAGAGAGAGAGAGAGAGAGAGAGAGAGAGAGAGAGAGACATGGAGAGAACTCTGCTCTCACATCACAGAGACTAGAAAGAGAGAGAGCTAGTAAAGGATGTTCATAAGAATGTCTCTAGTCCCTGTTATGGTTAGATATAGTATGTTCCCTGAGAATTTCATGTAAATTAATGTTCAGGGTTGATGTAATTAAATCATGAGAGTTATAATCTCATCAGTATATGAATCCATTGTTATGGATTTACTGGGTCATAACCTAGGAAAGTGGGATGTTACTGGAGAAGGTGGGTCCCTGGGATGTGGCTTTAGGGACTGTGCTTTTGTCTTTGAATTCTCTCACTTGTCTGTACTTTCTTACTTTCAGTTTCTGTGATGTTAGAGCAGACCCTTGCTCTCCCCCTTGCTATACTGCCTACTGCCATGCCCTGATAGCCACAGATCAACCTGACCTAGGCTGAACTCTGGGATCTCCAAAAAAGAAAAAAAGAAGTGAGGAAGTAAATCTTCCTTTCTCTAAGTTGTGTGATCAGTTGTTTTGGTTATAGCAGTGAGAATATTGATGGTGACAGCCCCCGAGGCCACACCCCCAGTGACCCACTCTCACCAGTCACATTCTACCTGCCTAGGTTACCACCCAGTAAATCCATTACAATGATGAGATCAGAACCGTCCTGATTCAATTAATCCTCTGAACATCAATATACAAGCTCTTCAGGAGACATTTCCTAACCATATCAGAAATGAAGATGGAGGGGAAGCCCTCCATAGTAGCCCGGCATAGTAGAAGTTCACTCTGAATTCCAGTGCCTGGGCTACACCATTGAGTAGTTGTGTGATCTTAGGCAAGTTCACTCAACCTCTCTGTGTCTTGGTTTCCTTTTTTTTTTTTTTTCTTTTTAAATGGAACCCAATAATATATCTTTCCCTCAGTACAGCAAGTCCTCAGTGATGGATAAGTGGGATAAAGGTCAGGCTGCCATGTTCATAGGGGGGTCATTCTGGGCAGAGTCTCCGGCTCTAGGCTCAGGACTTGGTACTTAACTCTCAGGCAACAGGGAGCTGTGAACAGTTTTGAATCCTGGCATGAACTGGAACAAATCCTGTGAATCATTACCCCTTACCCAGGTCTGTTGCACTGGACAGAACCAGGGAATGACTGAGGAGGACACAGACTAGACCAGGGGGGAGGGAGGAGGCTGTGGAGGTGAGATCAAGTCAACCTCCATGAGCAAGAAAGGACAGAAGATGGAAGCCGGCAGAGAGCCGAGGAGTGGAGGGAGAGGACACTGGGCTTGTCCTCCTCCAGGCTGTAGGGACTGGAGGGAGGAGAGAGCATGGAACAAAGGGAGGTTTGTTTGAGATTGTGAACTGGAACCTTTCCATGTTTCTCAAAAGAGGAAAGTAAATTCCTTTTAAATTACTTTTTTTGGGAAGGAACAGATGAAATAATGTTATATGTGTATAGGAATGTTATCACTATGAATCTCACTATCATGTGCAATCACAATGCACCGATTTTTTAAAAGCCTAAAAAATAAAAAATTAATAAGTTACTTTTCTCTCTTCTGATTGCACTTTAAACAACACTGCAGCTCTACTGAACCGAAGCCAGATAGGGCACGGCTTTGTAGGGTTACAGGTGCCTAGAGCTATTTTCCTCCAAAGAAAAGCTATGCCCTCCCCCCAGAATCCACTCTCACTGTATGTAGGCTCTTTGGAGGACACACATCCTAGTTTTCTTTGCAGGTATTGTGGGAACTTGTTTTTAAACCTGAGTCCTTGCCACTCCCACTATTGTCTCTTCCTGGAAGCACAGCTTCCTGTCATTCATTCACCCTGCCTCTTCAGGCTTGCTCCAGCTCCAGGGCTGTAGGGTGACTTCGCAGGCAGGCCAGAGTGCTGGGCATTAGTGGCCCGAGCAGCTTCCACCAGTAATGAAAGTGATGAGGGCGGGCAGCGAGCAGCTTCCACCAGTAATGAAAGTGATGAGGGCGGGCAGCGTGCTTACCTTTGGCTAGGGAAACTCTGAGGTATGTTCCACCCCATCACGCAGGGGCTCCCATAGGATTGAGCCCCGGATGTCCCCCCCCATGTCTGTGGGCCCCCAATGGCCACGGTCTGACTTACTCAGCAACCTGCCGTGGACCAGCTCCTTGTCCTCTTGTCTCGCACTCACCAACCCTGCTCAGTGCTTCTTGGAATCCCCAGCGACCAGTGCTCCGATCTCGGGCACAGAACCCAACCCAATATGGTCGGATTCCTGATGTTTCATTCCCTTGTCAGGTCCTGACCTGATCAGAACAGAAAATGTGGTTATTTCTTTCAGAACTGAGTTCCCATAATTCATTCACATGCACCGTCTCCCCCTCCACCAGTCCCAAGAAGATCCCGTGGGTGCCTGGGCCAGGACACAGTCCCTGTCTCTTCTCCAGATCATATCCAAGCAGCCACTTCAGCAGGTCAGCATTGGCCAAGACCTGGACCCGTTAGGGGACTTGCAAATGTGACAGTACAAACCCCGAGGCAGAGACAGGAGGTACACCCTTCCACAGCAGGGAGGGTGGGCTCTGGGTGTTATAAAGGTAGGGACACCTGGGGGACAGATCTCCCTGGCCTGCAGTCCTTTTCCTCCCCCCAGGTCTCACCACAGTCCCTGTATCTTTCCCCCAGGGAAATTTTTGTCTCTGCATTAATCAGCGGCAGAAGTAGAACACAGCCATGGGCCCTTCTCTCTGGGGCCCAGCCTCTTTGGGGCCCAGGTGTCAGAAGGCCTTGTGGTGCTGGGGGGCGGCTCCCTTTGTGACGAAGGTCTTCAGGCCCAGGGAGTTGTGCAACCCAGCGGGAAAGCCGGCTGGGCCTGCGGCTGGAGGAGAGGAAATATCCCATGGCTGACTGTGCTAAGGCGGGACCGAGCCAGCCCTGTGGCCGGCAGGCAGGGTGGTGTCCCTCAGAGATAAGCCAATCCCTCTGCTGCGGGTGAGGATCCCTGAGAAGCATTGTTTGGGACAGTGGTAAGTCACTCTTCCCGGGGAGTGGAGGGGTGGCAGGTTCGCTGCACCAGCCCAGGGAGCAGGTGGCCTCCCAGGGGTGCGAGGAGCCCCGCTCCTCTGTAGCGTGGCCCGTGTGCCCCACATCTGGAAAAGCTTCAGTGCTGGCCTCTCCCTCCACAACGGAAAAACAGGACAACATGAGCCGGTCAAGGCACGTGGGCAAGATCCAGAAACGCCTGGAAGATGTCAAAAACCAGTGGGTCCGGCCGGCCAGGGCTGACTTCAGCGACAACGAGAGTGCGCGGGTGGCCACAGATGCTCTCTTGGATGGGGGGCTCGAGGCCTACAGGCGGGCGCTCAGCCAGGAAGGGGAGGTGGACTTCCTGTCCTCGGTGGAAGCCCAGTACATCCAGGCCCAGGCCAAGGAGCGCCCCAGGGCCCCAGATGCTGCAGGAGGGGCCGAGGCAGCCCCCAAGGGACTCGACTCCTGCTCCCTGCAGTCCGGGACCTACTTCCCCGTGGCCTCAGAGGGCACCGAGCCAGCCCTGCTGCTCACCTGGGCCTCGGCCGAGAAGCCCTACCTGAAGGAGAAGTCCAGCGCCACAGTGTACTTCCAGACGGACAAGCACAGCAACATCAGAGACATGGTCCGCCGCTGCATTGGCCGGACCAGCCAGGTAGCGATGGATGTGGCGGTGGCGGGAGGAGCGGGGCAGGGAGAGGGGCACATCCTGCTCACAGGGACAGAGTGCAGGTGATTGGGGCTTAGAATGGACCCACCTGGCACCACCTGGCACAGGCCAACGCCATTCATCCCTGGAACTCGGCACCTGGCTCTTTCCTTGAATCTGAATCCCAAACCACAGGGTCTGGGTGCAGCAGCAGAGCCCTCTACTATACTACAAATCTATCTTAAAGACATCTGCGCCTCCCAGGTGTTTACAGGGGGAAGGGGAGACTCCTACACAGGGCTCACAGCCCCACACTCAGTGCCCTGCTGAGTCTCCAGTCTCCGCCCACCCAGCTAGGACTTAAGGTCTTCCCTGACACCCCTCACCTTCTCTGCTTTTCACCTGACTCCTGCAGTTCCTTCCCAGGGAAAACCTGCCTGAACCCCCAGGCTGTGTTAGTTAGGCACCCACCTCTTTGTTCCACAAGGAGCGCTCCACGGAGGCCCTCTGTGCTCTGACTCTGCTTAGACCTGCCTGGCCACAGGTGATGTTTGGTACCTGGATCTGGCTAGCGGTCGTGCAGATGAAGGGGTGAGAGGCTGAGAAGGTTTCCCCTGCAACCATATTTTATTATTTTATTTTATTTTGGTGGTGCTAGGGGTGGGACCCAGGGGCTTTCTATACTCCCAGACCTATTTTATATTTTATTTGGAAACAGGGTCTCACTAAGTTGTTGAAAGCCTCACTAAGTAGCTGAGGCTGGCTTCGAACCTATGCGATCCTCACGTCTCAGTCTCCCAAGCATGAGGATTACAAGCTTGCGCCACCACGCCCAGCCTTGTCCCCATATTTTAATGAGACTCTAGAAAAGTCCTTTGAGACCAGAGCAGGGCTGATGGGATTTCAGGCACTATGATGGCTTGGGGCTTGGGTCCTCCAGGGGGCCCACTGGGTGGCTGCCTCTGTCAGCTGGGGAATGGCTGGAGGGACTTTGCAGTGCAAGGTCCCATCCTACCCAGGTGCACAAAATGACCATGGCTTTGGATGCCCACCTCTACATCCCGAAGTGGCAGTGGGGCTGAGGCAGGAATCTGTAAAGCTCATCAGATGTGTCCTCTGTCTTTCTTTTTGTCACTAGAATTATTTCATGTCACCCAAATTGACTCAGGAAGGTGCATGCTGATATTTAAGCTCGTGTTTTGTGAGGGTTCCAGGCTCAGGACTGAACCTCCTTCCAGGGTCAATTCTGGGTGTCTAGAGGTTGGGAGGCTACAGGTAGAGGGGGTGGAAGGAGTGGAGTTCTGGAAAGTTCAGGGGAAGGGAGCGAGGGGTGGGGCAGCTTCTATGTCACGGGGCTGCTTTTGAGCAGAGTTCCGTGTTTCTGTGACAGGGCGTTGATACATGGGCCCGGGCAGACAGCCAGGACCCTGGGCCGCCCAGGTGCCTGTATCACCTCTGAATCCCTCCATCTCCCAGGCCTCAGCTCCCATGATGGACTGAGGTCCCTCTGGCTCCAGAGGCCGAGGCGTGCGATCTCTGTCTTCATGTGTGACATCTAGCTCTGTCCCGAGGGGTGGGACGGGTATACCCTCAACGCTCAGCCATCGCAGCTCCTGGGTGGGTGAGACCCCCTAGGGAGAGGCCAGTCAGGGCTTGTGTGAAACACAACCCCTCGCCCTGCAGCCCACTGGCAAGGCAGCCCCCTCCGACTCTGCGGCCCCAGAATCCATTTGTGCAGTGGGTGTTATCCACCGGACCAGAGCAGGAAGCAGAGCCCCCAAGCAAGTCCCTGTGGGTCCCTGAGGCCATACATGGGTCCCATGAGGGCGAGGTTCTGCAGGGTCGAATCTCTTATCTGTGTGAGGCTGGATTCTCTTCATATACTTCCACCCAGAAGACACATCTCAGCAGACTGATGCAGGACATCAAAGAAGCCGCAGTCCAGAAACGGAAGATAAGGGGCTAGGGTGTAGTTCAGTGGTAGAGTGCCAGCTTAGCATGCTTCAGGCCCTGGGTTTGATACTCAACACTGAATACACACACACACACACACACACACACACACACACACACACACACACTCCACATCACATAAATGTAAGACAAGAACCGAGCTTGGTGACACATGCCTATGATGATCTCAGTATTTGGGAGGCTGAGACAGGAGAATCTCAAGTAATTTAGCAAGACTTCAGCAATTTAGTGAAACCCAGTTTCAAAATAAAAAATAAAGCCAGGTGTGGTGGCACATGCTTGGAATCCCAGCACTTGGGAGGCCGAGACAAGAGGATCATAGGTTTGCAGCCAGCCTCAGGAACTTAGCGAGGCCCTTGGCAACATAGTGAGACCCTGTTCCAAAATTTAAAAAAATAAAATAGGGCTGGGGTGTAGCTCAGAGGTAGAACACCCCTGGGTTCAATTCCCAATACCACAAAAATAACTAAACAAAGTAAATAAATAAATTAGGGCTGGAGTGTAACTCAGTAGTATAATCCCCCCCGCCCCGGTTTCAATCCCCAGTGCCACACACACAAATGTAAAACAAGGCTACCCTACTCACCATATATATATTTTTAAGTATAGTTCATGTAACAGACTGATCATTGATATTTTAAGATAATCAACAAAACTGCTTCAAAAAGTTCTTGGTTTTAGTTTCTAATATGGCAAATATTGATAGCTCTAACCCATATAAACAAGCACTCTTTGAGATTGTCAGTAGTTTTTCTTATGGTGCATTGAAGCCATACATGTTAATGGAGTACAAGATGGCGGAGGCACACATGCACACATCCTTCATTTAGCCCTTCCCCAATTCCCGCCCCATTCCCTCGCCCTCTCTCCCTCTCATGTTTGGCTTAGTGATTGACTTTGATATGTTTCTGAATGTATGTCATATACATTAGGAATTTCCCTCTTCCCCCTCCCATTCCCGACTGCCAATAGTTTATTGAGTGTAGAAGAAGGGGTCTTGAGACCAAAAAGTCTGGGAGGTTTATCAGGCCAGCCTGGGGCTCATGGAGAGTATGAAGACAAGACAGGGTTGTATTTCCTGACAGAAAAACGGAACTGAAATCCTCTCTCTCTCTCTCTCTCTCTCTCTCTCTCTCTCTCTCTCTCTCTCTCTCTCTCTCCCTCTCCCTCTCCCTCTCCCTCTCCCTCTCCCTCTCTCTCTCTGTACTGGGAATTGAACCTAGAGGCATTTTACCTCCAAGCTATGCCCTCAGCCCAATTTTTATTTATTTACTTGAAAACAGGGTCTCATTAGGTTTCTGGAGCCCCTCTCTATGTTGTCAAGGCTGGCTTTGAACCCGCGATCCTCCTGTCTCGGCCTCCTAAGTAACGGGATTACAAGAGTGTGCCACCATACCCAGCTCATTTCCCCCTCTCTCTCTTTCTCTCTCTCTCTCTTTTAATATCTCTCTTCTTCATCCTCCCTCCCTCAGACTGTATATCCAATGTAGACAGACAGACAAACAGACATCAGAGTCCCTCCGGTAGACCTGGAGCAGAATGATGGAGCTCTGGGCTGGGACCTAGGGACACACCAACCACCTTCGAGCCATGTGGCTTTGGAAAGCCATGTGCACCCCTGGCTCCCACCTGGAAAGCTGGGTACTGGAGTTGTGGAATTACATGGGCTGGACCTATGGCTGGCAGGAGGTGATCATCAAAATCAAGATAAAAAAGATCATTAGACTATAGACAAGCAGGAGGAAAAGTAGGAGGACGGAGCGGGGCTCTAAGTCCTGAGTGCCCCATGCCTGTCCCCAGCAGGGATTATGGGCCACCGTGACTTAATTCCTGTTTCCTTCCCTGCCCCCCACCATCCCTTAGCAGCAGGATTCCCAGCCCATGAGGAGCTCCTGGGTGCTGGATTCACTCTTGCATGGCAGGACATGTGGGTGCCGTCTCAGAAGACAGCAGCCTCTTGCCTGGACCCCTCTATCTCTTATTGGCTATGAATTGCTAGTGTTGGCCTACCAGGCTCTGCTTCCAAGCCTCCATTCTTGGAAGGTGTCATACAAAGGGTTTCCTTCTTCTCAGCCCTCTGCTTAGCCCGAAAAGGGGAACCCAGCCCGCTCAACTATGGAGCTAATGTTCATTATTGTGCACTATTCTTTGGGCAAAGAAACGGAGGCTCGAGTCACTCTGCTAGCTTCCAGAAGCTCCCTGTATGGAGCCAAAATTTCCTAACTCCTAAGAGATGTCTGGTCCTCTGGATTCATGGCCGAGCCCCCTGTATTAGTTTCCTGGAGCTACTATAACAAATTGCCACACATCCGGTGGCTTAGAGCAACAGAAATGTATTCGCTCACAGTTCTAAAAACCAGAAGTCCACAGTCAAGGTGTTGTCCGGGCCGTGCTCCTTCCAGAGGTTCAAGAACCTCGCCTCTGCCAGGCGCTTCTTGGCTGAAGGCTGCCCAGCTTGGCTCCACCTCCGTCTCCACATGGTCTCCTCCCCTTCTCCCGTGTCTCTCTTCTGGTATCTCCTAAAAGGACACTTGTCACTGGATTTAAGGTCACTGAGGAATCCAGGATGATCTCACCTTAAGATCCTTGGTGAAACTATATCTGCAAAGACCCTTTTCCTAAGCCGGGTATGGTGGTGCACGCTAGTAATCCCAGCATTCGGGAGGCCGAGACCAGAGGATCACAGTACGTGGACAGCCTCAGCTACTTAGTGAGGCCTTCCGCAACTTAGTGAGACCTGTTTCAAATTAAAGAATACAAAATAAGGCAGGGAGTGTAGCCTGGAGGTAGAATGCCCCTGGGTTCTATCCGCAGACATGCCAAAAAAAAAAAAAAAAAAAAAAACCCTTTTCCCAAATAAAGCCATATTTTTAGGACGTATCCTTTGGGGGAACCCCAGTTCAACCCACAATACCTTCAAAGGTGGCACCCCCATCCAGGTGACTGCAGAAAAGTGATTTAAACCAGTTACTGGCGTCAAATGAATCCAGCCCAAAGCCGATCTCAACAAAATAATAAATAAAAATAATAAAAAATTTAAAAATAATAAATAATCTGGACATGGTGGTGCACACTTATAATCCCAGTATTTGGGAGGCTGAAACAGGAGGATCGCAGGTTCGAGGATAGGCTCAGCAAGTAGTAAGACTTTCATTAACCTAGGGAGACCTTATTTCAAGTAAAATAAAATAAATTAGGGATGGGGGTGTAGCTCAAAGGTAGAATGCCCCCAGGTTCAATCCCCAGCACAACAACAACAATAACAACAACAATAACAACAACAATAATAATGTAAACCTAGACAATGCACACCTTTATTTCTGAACATCCCTTAAATCAGGACACCAGGCAATTTCCACCCCCAATCTGTCGATTACCTGCTCACTAACGCAGTTCAAGGGAACAAGTACTCATTGGCACAGAAGTGGAAGGACTGACTAACCTGCCAGAGAGAGGGGTTGGTTTTTTTTTTGGTTTTTTTTGTTTTTGTTTTTGGTTTTTTTGGTGGTACTGGGGGTGGAACCCAGAGGCTTTCTACCTCCGGGCTATACTTACAGATCGATTTTATACTTTATTTGGAAACAGGGTCTCACTAAGTTTCTGAGAGCCTCACTCAGTAGCTGAGGCTGGCTTCGAACCTGCGCGATCCTCCTGTCTCAGCCTCCCAAGCGCGGGGATTACAAGTGTGGGCCACCACGCCCAGCCGAGGGGTTGTTTCTTTTCTCAGCGACTTGGAAGAGGAGGCAGTTCTCTTTAAGCAAAGAGAAAAGATCCTGGCAACCTTTGGTGCCATATGTATAAATGTATGCAGACATTTAACCATCATTGTAATGGATCACATCAGAACTCTTCTGATGTCCTGCCTGATAGTCCACTCTCCTGGCCAGACACCCACAGCAACTGAGCAGAAAATCAGGCCCATGCAGTGCCGGGCATCTCCTTGGCCCGTCAATGAGCTGTTCTCTCGCCTTGGAACTTCTCAGATGTTGGTGGTTTAAAAATAAGTAGACCACCCGGCACCAATCTCTGTGGCCAGCAGAGGATTCAGTGCTCTCATTGGTTGAGCTTTGATCATGTGACCTCACCATGCCCAATCAGAGGATGGCAGCACACCCATCCAAATCTTGCTGATTGGGAAACAGAAATAATTTCTTACAGTCAGATTGGAGGAGTGAAAGTTGGCAGGATCACGGCCATCTCTCCCCTGCACTGATACCTAGCCTTCCCTCCACATGTTTCTGCTATGGCAGATGATGCGGTGACTGAAGATGGAGGTCTCCTCTCCATCCCACAGGGACAGTTCCCTCTGGAACTTAAATATGGTGCCTCCGGCCAGGCGTGGTGGCACATGCCTGTAATCCCAGTACTTGGGAGCCTAAGAGAGGAGGATCGCAGCTTCACAGCCAGCCACGGCAATCTGTGAAACCTTCTGCCACTTAGTGAGACCCTGTTTCAAAATTTTTTTTTAAAGTAATAATATAGGGCTGGAAGTGTATCTCACAGGTAGAATGCTCCTCGGTTCTGTCTCCAGCACCAAAAAAGAGGAGGTGTCCACATGGGATTTTGTTGGATGCAAGGACTTCATGGTGTCTACCATGCCTGCTAGCTCCAAATGGCTGAGAGTCCATGACATTCAATTTATTTCTCTCCCTCTGAACTTATCCAGATGCTATATTTGTTCTCTCACCCCCTGCTCTCCCCTTTTATCCTTCCTCTTGTCCCCCCTCTATAGTCCCACATCAGCAATGGTCAGAGGGGTCAAGAAGAGGGGCTGGGGCAGGACCTCCACTCCAGGTCTTCCCCTCCCTTCCTGAACCCTGCCCAGTCAGACCCTCCGCTCCCCTGACCCTCTCTCCTCCAGCTCCCCCAGGCCTGGCCATGACTTCTCTGGTAACTGAGACTTCTGCCCTGGCCCAGGTCCTGGCCATCCTGATGGATGTGTTCACAGATGTGGAGATCTTCTGTGACATTCTAGAGGCAGCCAACAAGCGTGGGGTGTTCGTCTGTGTGCTCCTGGACCAGGGCGGTGTGAAGCTCTTCCAGGAGATGTGTGACAAAATCCAGATCTCTGACAGGCACCTCAAGGTAGGGGCCCCAGTGAGAATCCTAAGGGTACTTTCATATCAATCAGGATAAGATAAGCTCTGCTGCAGTAACAAATGTCCTCATCTCAATGGCTCAGCATGATGAAGTTTGATTTCGTGCTCAAAGTCTTATGTTGGTCACATGGCCTTCCTCTACCTAATAGCTGCACTATAAGGTATACATGGCCTTTAAGATAGCAGTGACAGGGAAAAAGAAGGTGGGAGGAATCTGTGGAATATTCTTAGGCTCTGACCTGGAAGAGATTTCTATCACTTCACTCATAACCCATTAACATCACCTGGATGCACAGGGCCTGGGAAGTGTGAAGGTTTGATGGATACCTGATAAGCAGTATCATTCCCCATCTTTTCCTCCTTTCAGCTGGGGAAACCCAGTGGCTTGTAGGGTGACCTGCAAGTCAGGATCCGATAGGAAATTGGCGCTCTTGGACTTAATTGAATCCCCCATTTCCCTCTTCTGGCAGGGAGAAAAGAAACTCAGAATTGAGAATTTAATGGGTCACACAAACCCCAGGTCATGTGGAAAACCACTCATAGCTTTCATGCCTGCCTGTGGCTGAACAGCTGATGGGTGGTCCTGTGGGTTCCTCTGATGACTCCCCTCCAGCTCAGGCACACCAACCTCTGGGAGAACCTACATCCTTCTCCCTCCTCACTGTCTGGAAGGAGCAAAGTTCAGGGTTTCTCCTGGTGCCTTAGGCCCCAGCACCACTGACATCTGGGCCTGCCTGATGTTACCTGGCCGGAGGCTTTTGAAACAGGTCAAGAGAGTCGGAGCTGGACACACCTTCACAGCCCACATGGACACACCGGACAGTCATCTGCTCACCGGGGGACTCTGGTCCCTCTTTCCACCATCTTGAAGAGCCCCAGGGAGGCTCGGAGAAGTTGCTGGAAGATTTGGGTGTGCCCTTCCCAGAGCCTGCATGATCACCAGCAGCCATTGGTGGGACCCTGGCAGGATACCACCTCCCCCAGCCCTAATCCCGAGACAGATCCCCCCTTTTCATCTCTCAGCCTTCCAAGGGGTCCAGCCAAGGGAGGGACAGCAGGTGCTGCTGGGAGGCAAAGGGTGCAGAGACCCGGGATTTGGTCACATCTTTCCTTTGAACAGGGTCCACTGGGGCCTTCACAAAGCTGCTCCCGCTGGCTGCACTAGGCTACCCCTCTTGAGGTAGGAAACTCAGTCAGAGTCTTAGAAATATTTTGTTAGGAGTTTAGACCTAAGATGGAAAAAAGTAAGAGTCTCCCAACCCCTCCCACTAGTTGCCCACAAGCGAGCGAGCAGACACTTCCAAAAGATAAGGGATCTGTTCCTTGAGCAACTCAGAGTCTTGATTTCCTTAATGTAAACAAGAAAGCGTCAGGCCGAGCATGGTGGTGCACGATTGTAATCCCAGCATTCGGGAGGCTGAGACCGGAGGATGGAGGTTCGCGGACAGCCTCAGCTACTTAGGCCCTCTGCAACTCAGTGAGACTCGGTTTCAAAATAAAGAATAAAAAATAGGCAGGGGGTGTAGCTTGGAGGTCAAATGCCCCTGGGTTTCATCCCCAGACCCGCAAAAAAAAAAAAAAAAAGAAAGAAAGAAAGAGTCAGTTAAAAGACTGGAGGGAGCGGGGGATGGTATGTAACTTAAGCACATTGCCTATGCTAGGTATAATAAATCTCAAGCTTACTCCTCCCCTCTCCAAGCAAGAGACCAAAGGTATGAGAACCATGTGAGCCCTTTGCTCAAGGTTCAGTTCTGAGAATTTGTCAACTGAGCCATTTAACAGCAAATAAAGAAACCTGTCTCTGATTTCGGCCTCCAGAGATCCTGTCTCAGGAATCAGGGGGAAACTGAGGAGGTGGAGACCGAGTCTTCTGCAACACTATGATAAGCTTGGGGTCAGAGACTTATGCCATCAAAGCCCCTTCCAAGGCAAGACCCCCAGTAATCGACAGACCTTTCATGCTCCATAGGCAGCAAACCCTCTCTTTCATCCTGTCATGTTTGACTTCTACCCTCTCTCCTTTCTTTCATTGGCAGATAATGCCAGGACAACGAAGAAATTAGGAAATTCAGCCAAGGAAAAAATAAATATGGCCCAGAATCCCATCAACCAGAGAGAACAGTTGTTCACCTCTTGATGAACATCCTTGCAGAACTTTTCCAATGCAAGTTGTCTTAGTCTGTCCTGGCTGCTATAACAGAGTATCACAGACTGGGCAGCTTATGAGCACAGGACTTCTCACCGCATTGGAGGCTGGGAAGTCTGCGGTCAGGCTGCCCCCAGGGTTGGGATTTGGTGGGGGCTGACACCGTGTTCCCAAATGACTCTTCTCACTGCGTCACCATGTGGTGGGCAGTTGAGGGAGCTCTCTGGGGTCTCTTTTATTTATTTATTTATTTATTTATTTATTTATTTATTTATTTGCGGGTCTGGGGATCGAACCCAGGGGCATTCAACCTCTGAGCTACACCCCCTGCCCTATTTTTTTAAATTCTTTATTTTGAAACCGCGTCTCACTGAGTTGCAGAGGGCCTCGCTAAGTGGCAGAGGCTGTCCGTGAACAGCAATCCTCCGGTCTCAGCCTCCCAAATGCTGGGATTACAAGCGTGCGCCACCACACCCGGCTTCTGGGGTCTCTTTTAGAAGCGCACTAACCCCCTCCATGAGGACTCCATCCTCATGACCTAATCACCCCAACACTCCACCTCCTGATACCATCACACTAGAGATTAGGGTTCAACATAGGATTTGGGGGACACACTTGTTCTGTAGCCCAGTCTGAATCTTGGTACAGTCCACATAAGCATGTGATCGGTGATGCCCTGATCTTCCTTCCAACAGAACATTTCCATCCGGAGTGTGGAAGGAGAGGTGTACTGTGCCAAGTCAGGCAGGAAATTCGCCGGCCAAATCCAGGAGAAGTTCATCATCTCAGACTGGAGGTTCGTCCTAGCTGGATCCTACAGGTGAGCACTGGGTCCATCCCCTGAGGCTGAGGCCTCCTGGAGGCCAAGGGCTGGGAGGTGTCAAGCAGCCCCCAGCTGCTCACACGCACCGCAGCAGCTCCCGGGCGCCCCTCCTCTGCCCGGAGCTGGCGCTCACCACATAGACGGGGCAGGTAGAAAATCAGGCCCTTTCAGGGTACAAAGCTATTTCCAAGTGCCTGTATTTCCCCAGATATTGCAATAGTATATAGAATATTTTCCCCTTTTCAGATCTTTCTGCATTATTATAAAATGATATTTATTTTGTTATATTTGTGCATGCTACAGTTTTTCTCTTTTTTTGTACTGGGGGTTGAACCCAGAGGCATTCTACCTCCAAGCTACACCTCCAGCTTGATTTTTTTTCTTGTTTCGAAACAGGGTCTCACTAGGTTGCTGAGAGCCTTGCTAAGTTGCCGAGGCTGGCTTTGAAACCTGTGATCCTCCTGTCTCAACCTTTCAAGTATTGGGACTACAAGTCTCAGTTTTCCACTTCATTTTCTATATTTATTATTATTATTAATTATTATTTTGGTACTGGAATTGAACTCAGGGACATTCTTTCCCTAAGCTACAGCCCCAGCCCTTTTTATTTTTATTTATTTGTTTATTTATTTAGTACTGGGGGTAGAACCCAGGGGCATTTTATCTCCAAGCTAAATCTCCAGCCCCCCCCCCCCACCTTTTTTTAAAAATGGGTCTCACTAAGTTGCTGAGGCTTGCTTCAAAGCTGCGATCTTCCTGTCTCTACCTTCCAAGTACTGGGTTTAAAGGTGTGCGCCACTACATCCGGGTTGTTTTTTATTTATTTATTATTTATTTATTTATTTATTTTTATTGCAGTACTGGGCATGGAACCCGGGGCATTCTACTTCTGAGCTACACCCTCAGCCCTATTTTTTATTCTTTATTTTGAAACAGGTTCTCACTGAGTTGCAAAGGGCCTCATTAAGTAGAAGCTGAGGCTGTCCTCGAACTGTGATCCTCCTGTCTCAGCCTCTCAAATGCTGGGATTACAAGCGTGAGTCACCATGCCTGGCTTTTTTTTTTTTTTTAAGCAGAGTCTCTAGGTTGCTGAGAGTCTTACTACATTGCTGAGGCTGTCCTTGAACCTGAAATTCTCCTGTCTCAGCCTCCCAAGTACTGGGGTTACAGGCATGTACCACCATGCTTGGCCATTTCTTATTTTTTTTTTTCTTATTTTCTTTTGTGGTACTTGGGGGTGGAACCCAGAGGCTTTCAACCTCTAGGCTATACTCTAAGACCTATTTAATACTTTATTTGAAAACAAGGTCTCACTAAGTTGCTGAGAGCCTCACTGAGTAGCTGAGGCTGGCTTCGAACCTGTGCGATCCTCTTGTCTCAGCCTCCCAAGTGCGGGGATTACAAGCGTGCGCCACCACGCCCGGCTACTGCAATCAATTTTAAAACATTATCATCACCCCAGTAAGAAAGCCCATGTCCATTAGCAGTCGCTGCCCATTTCTCTCCCAGCACAATCAGTGATTCACTAGGCAAACACGAATCTACCTGCTGCCTAGATGGGTTTTCCTCCCCTGTACATGACAGTGGCCTTCTCGACTGACTTCTTCACGTAGCATAATGTTTTCTAGATTTCTGTGGTTGTGTGGACATACCACATTTTATGTGTTCATTATCAGTTGATGGACATTTGCATAGATTATACTTTTTGGCATCTATTAACAATACTGCTAGCCTGGCGTGGTGGCGCACGCTTGTAATCCCAGCATTCGGGAGGCTGAGACCTGGAGGATCGTGGTTTGTGGACAGCCTCAGCTACTTAGTGAGGCCCTCTGCAACTCAGTGAGACCCGGTTTCAAAATAAAGAATAAAAAATAGGGCAGGGGGTGTAGCTCGGAGGTTGAATGCCCCTGGGTTCCACCCCCAGACCCGCAAAAAAAACAAAAAACAAAAAAAAAAAAATAATACTGCTAAGAATATTGGTGCACAACTTTTTGTGTGGCCTTAAGTTTTTAATTCTCTCTAGTGTATACTCCTCCAAGGAATCTCTAGGTAATACAGTAATTCTAGATTTAGCTTTTGAGGAACAGAAAGACTTGTATTCCGATGTGGCTGCACCATTTACTTTCCTACCAGCAATGTGTGAGGGTTTCGCTGTCTCTGATCCTAGACAATGCTTGTTACAGGTTGTCTTTTTTGTCGGAGCTATTCTGGAGCTGCTTCTGTGAAATGATATTTCTTTATGGGTTTGATTTACATCTTGCATATCTTCTCCGGAGAAGTGTCTGTTCAGAGTCTATGTATTTTGTTTTGTTTTGCAGTATTACCTTCGATCTACACCCCCAGTCCTATTTTAAATTCTTTATTTTGAAACAGGGTTTCACTAAGCTGCAGAGGGCCTCACTAAGTAACTGAGGCTGTTCACAACCCATGATCTTCCTGTCTCAGCCTCCCAAATGTATGCACCACCACGCCCGGCTTGTCTAGGTGTTTTAAAACACTCACCTGAAGACTTGCATCCCAAAGTCTGGCTATCCACTTGTTGATGCTGCCTTGCTTGAGGCCCTCCTTGAGACTTCCTTCAGATCCTAGGCGATGTTCTGTTACATGTCCCCAGTGGCGGTCTTGGGGAGGTGAATTTGGCAGTGATGGGGAAAGGGGAGAGGGAGGAAAAGTCTAAGCTCATTCCAGAGCACTCGGTAGGGAGAGTAAGGAGCCTGCAGAGGTGATGACAAATCAGGGCAGAAAGACAACACGGGGAATGGCCCGGTGGGCTGGAGGGGCAGGGCCTGGTGTGACGTCCCGGCCCTCTGTCCTCAGGGGCAAGAGCCTGAGATGTCATTGTACAGCCAGGGGAGGCAGCTGCACACTCTGAAGCCAGCAATGGAGGAGCATAAACAGGACAAGGAGAAGAAAGAAAAACCCCTTACATCTGCGTTATTGTCCTTTAGCTTATTAATGACTGTAGGCTTAAATCCTATTTTTTTTTTTATGGTACTGGGGTTCCTGGAAGCCCTTCTACCTCTGGGCTACACTCCCAGACCTATTTTTACACTTTTATTTGGAAACAGGGTCTCCTAAGCCAGCGCATGGCCGGCTTCCAACCTGCGCGATCCTCCTGTCTCTGCCTCCCAAGCGCGGGGATTACAAGCGTGCGCCACCACGCCCGGCTGTTTACTTGTATTTTTTTATTTTTTTTATTGGTGCATTATATTCATACATCATATTGGGGTAAAGAACTTGTGTATACATACATGTACACATCACCGATTTCTGTTTACTTATATTTGTACAATGTCTTAGTCCACTTGGGCAACTGTAACAAAATACCATAAATTGGTTAGCTTATAAACAACAAAAAAAATTTTTTTGTGGTACTCAGGAATGAACCCAGGGGCATTCTACCTCTAAGCAACACCCTCAGCCCTATTTTTATTTTATTTATTTTATCTTATTTTATTTTTTGGTGGTAACGGGATGGAACCCAGGGACTTTCTACCACTAGGATATACTCCCAGACCTATTTTATATTTTATTTGGAAAGAGGGTCTCACTAAGTTGCTGAGAACCTCACTCAGTAGCTGAGGCTGGCTTCAAACCTGTGCAATCCTCCTGTCTCAGCCTCCCAAGCACGGGGATTATAAACCTGCGCCACCATGCCTGGCTTATTTTTATTTTATTTTGAAACATTGTCTCACTAAATTGCAGAGGGCTTGCTAAGTAGCTGAGGCTGGCTAGGAACCTCAATCCTGGTCTCAGCCTCCTGAGTATTGGGATTACAAGCTTGTTCCACCACACCCAGCAGGCATTTTTCTTTTCTTTTTTTTTTTTTCAAAAAAGAACAAAGCTAGAAGATATATATTTTCTAATTTCAAACCATATAAAGCTACAATAATTGAAACTGTGTAGTACTGTTCTAAAGGCAGATATATAAACCATTAGAGTTAAATGAAAGCCTAGAGATGCATTCTTCCATATATTGTCAAGTTATTTTTGACAAGGTTTCCATGAACATTTGGTGGAGGAAATAATAATCTTTTAACTAAATATTGTTGAAAAATAATAATTACATGAAAAAGAATAAAATTGGACCCTTACCTAATCCCATATACAAATATTAACTCAAAATAGATAAAAGACCTAAATATAAATCTTAATACTATAAACTTTTAGAAGAAAATCTGGGTCATAACACCTCACAACATTGAAATTGGCAGTGATTTCTTGGATATAATTTCAATGGCACAGGCAACAAAAGGGTATACAAACTCCCTAAAAAATAAAATATTGTATATCCAAAGACAATGTAAACAGAGTTAAAAGTTACTGGTAGAATGGGATAAAATATTTCCAAATGCTATATCTGAAGGTATATTGATATTCCAACTAGAAATCCTAAAAATTAACAACAATAAAAGCAAACAATACAATTTAGAGATAGGTATAAGACTAACATAAATAATGAATCTCCACAGATAACTAATCTTAGTTGTCTAATTGGATGGAAAATCTTGTTTCTCTGGTTCTGGTGTGTGTTACCTATTTCTTCTTTGTAGTTAATCTCTTTGAGTATTTTCTCTAGTGCTGGTTTTGAAGACATAAATTCCTTCAGTTTCTGTTTGTCATGGAAGCTTCTTATTTCTCCATCTAATTTGATAGAAAGTTTTGCTGGGTAGGAAATTTTTGGCTGGAAGTTGTTTTCTTTCAGAGTTTGGAATATGTTACTCCAAGCCCTTCTGGCTCTCATAACTTGGTTTGGGAAGTCTGGAGTGATTCTAATTGGTTTGCCTCTGAATGTCACTTGGCCCTTTGCTTTTGTTGCCTTTAAGATTCTCTGCTTGGCTTCCACATTGGTCATTTTGACAATTATGTGGCGTGGGGATCCTCTTCTCCGATCCTGTCTAAAGGGAGTTCTATAAGTTTCCTGGACCTGTGTATCGACCTCTTGCTCTATGTTTGGAAAATTTTCTGCTATTACTTCCTTGAAGAGATTGTTGATCCCTTTGGTTTCACCTTCTTTTCCCTCCTCTATTCCAATTATTCTTAGGTTAGCTCTCTTAAAATGGGCCCATATTTCTTCAATGTCAGATTCCTGCTGTCAGATATTTTTTTCTAGATTAGAAAGTATGCGTTCATTTTTGGATTGCTCATCTAAGAGCGAGATTCTATTCTCCATGTGGTCTAATCGGTTGTTTGTACTTTGAATTGAGGCCTTTACCTCATTAATTGCATCCTTTATCTCTTTTTGGCTCTCTCTGAATTCTTTTCAAACCACCTCTATTATTTCTACAGTTATTTTCCTGATTTGATCTTCTAGAAATCTCTGAATTTCTGTTTTATCGGGTTCTGATGTTGTGAGATTGTGGGCATTCATTGCTCCATTGTTATTCCTCTTTCCCATGATTTCGGGAGTTTGTGCCTTCTCTGGGTTCTTCCCTTGGGTCACTATGACTTCACTTAAGGTGCTCTGGATCTCAAGTCAGTAGTATCTCAGACCCCACTACTCCTTTACTGGGTTATATCACAGAGTCTCAGACCCAGGGAGTCAATCGAGGCTGCTTTAGACCATGGGGGGTGCCAGGTTGCGCGTTCTCCTATGGTGTGATATCTCTGCCACCGCCACTCCCCCACTGGGTCAAGTCCCTGGGAGTCAGTACTGGGATTTCTCCTCTGGGGCCCACAATTTGACTCACTGTTGTTGAGTACGCAGATGGAGCTTTCGTGGAGTCGGTGAATTTGCTGCTGCTGCCGCTGGTGGCAATATGGCGCTGCTGTCACGCCCTCGGCCGTGAGGCTGGCGTATTTTTCTCTGGTTTTGAGCTGCGCTCTGAGTCCCTGCAGGGTGTGCTGAGCCCAGCCACTGGGAGCTTTAGATGCTCCCTGTGCCGAGAAATCTGCCGAATCCCGCCGGACTGTTCCACAGCGGCTCACCTCGGCTCGCTGTCCGCCGCTCCTCTCTGGAGCCTGGTGGGCTGTTGAGCTCACTGCTGTCGCCGGCAGTAAGGCGCTGCTGCTGCGTCCTCAGCCATGAGGCTGGCGTATCTCCTCTGTGGCTCTGAGCTCTGTTATGAGACCCCCTCCTCTCTGGGGCTGGTGATTTTTTTGTTTCTCTGGTGATGGTGTTTTCTGGCTCTGAAAGGCACTGATTTTGTGGTAATAGAGATTGGTTGTTAGCAGGGCTCTTAAGCCCCGCTTTTCTCGGTCGCCATCTTCCTGGAAGTTGCATTTTACTTTTTTTCACAGTTCTGGAGGTCAGGAAGTCAAAGGTTAAGGTGGTGGCAAATTTGGTGTCTGGCAAGATCCTACTTCTTGACTCATAGACTCCTGTCTTTTTTCTATGTCTTCATGATAGACGTGTCTTCATCCACCCATAGCAGAAGGGGTGAGGAGCTCTCTGGGGTTATCTGTCATAAGGACCCATCCAGGAGGCCTCTCTTTTATAACCTAATCACTATCCAAAGTTCCCACCCACTAATACTATCTCACCGGGGATTATGGCTTTTAACATAGGAACTCTGGGAAGACATAAACATTGAATCTATAATACAAAATATATCTTTTTATCCCATAGCATTTGCATCAGTCAGCGTTGTGTTACTATAACAAAATACTGGAGACAACTAAACTTATAAAAAGAAAGCTTTCATTTGGCTCATAGTTTTGGAGTTTTCATATAAGATCAGGCAGCCCCATGGGTTTTGCCTCTGGTAGGAAGGCACAGCATGGCAGAGAGCATGTAAGGGCATAATGGTGACATGTCAAATCACAGCAGAGAAAAAGAGAAAGGCAGGGTGCCACCATCTCTTTTCAGGGCAAACCTAAGGGCACACCTAAGGACCTCTCCCTAACCCCACCTCCCGAGGTTGGACCACCTTCCAATAGCACCACTCTGGGAATCAAGCCTTTAACATATGGACTTTGGTGTCACTACCCTATTTAAGCCACTGCACTATTATTTTCACACTTTCTCTTGGATTTTGGCAGTTGCCCCTGATCCAAGAAGCCAAGATGGAGTCAGGAGTCCGTAGCTGAGGATTTCTCTTTCTCTTATAGTTGATGATGATGACAGTGAAATTCAAATAACACACATTGAACCATTTTAAAATGTACAATTTCATGGCATCTAGTACACGCATAATGTTGTACAACCATCACCATCATCTAGTTCTGAAATATTTTCATCACCTCCAAAAGAAAACCCAAATCTACCAAATAATCATTTTCTGTCCCCCTCTTTCCCTAATCCTTAGCAAACATCGATCTGCATTTCCTATGGGTTTACTTCTTCTAGGTGTTTCATATAAATGGAACCATAGGATGTGTGGCATTTTGTGGCTGGCTCCTTTCAGTTGATGCAGTGTTTGGGAGGTTTTCCCAGGCTGTCGTGTGTGCATTGGTACCTAAGTCCTTTTATCACTGAACAATCTCCCATCGCATGGATGAACCACAACTTGTTCATTTATTCATCCATCCACAGACATTAGGGTAGTCTCCCCTTTAGGGGGATTGTGACTAGTGCTGAGGAATTCTTGCTGAGTTCGGAGCCCACTCCTCGGCACTTTGTCCTGTGGGCCTCAGGCTCAGGCCGCAGGGAGATCGGGCCAATGGCAGGAGAGCTGAGAATCACTGGTGTTTGGAAAAGAAATCAGAGTGGGTGCCATCTGTGATCTCCATCCCTGCAACAGACCCAGTACAGCCCACTTTAAAATGATCTAAATTAGCCGGACGTGGTGGCACACATTTGTAATCCCAGTACTTGGGAAGCTGAGGCCGGAGGATCTGGGTTCTTGGCCAGCCTCAGCTACTTAGTGAGGCCCTCGACAATTTAGTGAGACCCTGTTTCAAAATAAAGAATAAAAAATGGGGCTGGGGGGTGTAGCTCGTAAGTAGAATGCCCCTGGGTTCAATCCTGAGCGACACACACACACACACACACACACACACACACACACTGATCTGTATTTTAACCAATCAAAATTTGAATGTAGCTGGGCATGGTGGCGCAAGCTAGTAATCCCCGCTCTTGGGAGGCGGAGACAGGAGGATCACGCAGGTTCGAAGCCAGCTGTGCTGGCTTAAGAGGCCCTGTTTCCACAAAAAAAAAAGTATAAAATAGGTCTGGGAGTGTAGCCCGGAGGTAGAAGGGCTTCCAGGAACCCCAGTACCACCAAAAAAAAAAAAAAAAAAAAAAAAAAAATTAATGTATTTTTAAAAAGATCTTGCTGAGGAACTCTTCTGTATAAAGCCTTCCCCTAAATTTAAATACTCAGCTGCTACTTTGGGGCCATTTTGCACCTCCCAGAATGCACCACTGCATTCTGCATGACATTGGGCTGTTTATCTCTATGCCTAGGAGGAGTGAGGGCCTGGGAACACTGTTGTTTGGAAACATGCTAAAGCGATGGATGGGAAGATAAAATGCAGAGAAACAGGTTCCTATTGTCTGTGTACATGATGGAAATGCACGAAGGAGCTTAAGGGACTGCGATTGGAGAAGTAAAGTTGCATTTCAGAGAGCTCAGACCAGGCCTGCCCGGGAGGCAGCTTCCTCCTGGTAAATTTCTTCAGCTACACCCCAGCCCCATTTTTTTTGGTGTGTGTGTGTGTGTGTGTGGTACTGAGGGTAGAACCCAGGGGTTTTTCTACCTCCAGGCTATACTCCCAGACCTATTTTATACTTTATTTGGAAACAGGGTCTCACTAAGTTGCTGAGAGCCTCACTAAGTAGCTGAGGCTGGCTTTGAACCTGCGCGATCCTCCTGTCTCAGCCTCCCAAGCGCTGGGATTACAAGCGCGCGCCACCACGCCTGTCTAAATGACCAGGGCTTCCCTTCCTGCCCTGAGGGGTCTGCAACTTCCAGATGAGTCCTGCCATTCGCCCAGCTTCCCATCCTCTCTCTCCTCCTGCCCTGCAGCTTCTCCTGGCTCTGCGGACACGTCCACCGGAACATCCTCTCCAAGTTCACCGGCCAGGCGGTAGAGCTGTTTGACGAGGAGTTCCGCCATCTCTACGCCTCCTCCAAGCCCCTGATGGGCCTGAAGTCCCCCAGACTGGCCCCGCTCCATCCCAGAGCAGCCCCCAACCCCGACAGCCGCCTCAGCGGCAGCAGCTGCTCAACCAACGACCGTACCTCTTCCAACCCCTTCAGCAGCCCGTCCACCGGCAGCAATCCACACAACCAGAGCGTGTCCATGTCCTCAGGGCCTGGAAGTCCCCAGGCCCCAAACCCACCTCCAGCGCCCAGGTTCCAGGCCCACCACAGCCCCTGGGGAGCCCACGCCCTCTTCTCCCCCAGGCCCCTCAATGGCCTGTCCCCTCCCTACAGCAACCTCAACGCCTACCGGCCCACACGGCTGCAGCTCGAGCAGCTTGGCCTGGTGCCCAGGGCCTCCCCCATCTGGAAACCCTTTCTGAAGTGCCCCCTGTGGGCACCATGAGGTCTGGCCTGAGGAAAATGTGAACGAAGGGACCTTAGAAAGGCGTAAAAGAGAGAGAAATGCACCTCAACCCTTGCCCTGCCCTGAGGTGACCTGGTCACTGGCCCGCCAACCAGCAGCAAACACAACTACTCCTGTACCCAACCCCTTTTTGCCCCGTAAAAAGCCCCTAGTCACTGGGCATGGTGGCGCACGCTTGTAATCCCCGCGCTTGGGAGGCGGAGACAGGAGGATCGCGCAGGTTAGAAGCCAGCCCGCTGGCTTAAGAGACTCTGTCTCCAAATAAAAATATAAAATAGGTCTGGGAGTATAGCCCGGAGGTAGAAGGGTTTCCAGAAACCCCAGTACCACTAAATAAATAAATAAATAAATAAATAAATAAATAAATGCCCCTAGTCTGCAAGGAAAAGGCTCCTGACTCTCGTGGACTCTCTCAGAGTCAGGCTCCCTCCCAGGCTTTACCCCAAATAAAGCCTGTTCTAGTCAAGCTATGTTTCCCTTGTCTCAATATTTTCCAACACCACCCCCCTTCACCCCACGACCCGGGCCAGGCAGGTCCCGACATTCTTCCTGGGTTTGCAGGCTCAAACCTTGAACCTGATTCCTTTGGCCCAAAGGCACTCAGACAAACTCATTGCTGTGTCTGAAGGTTCTCAGGCCTGAGGCCACTCCCTCGCCAGCCCCACCAGGCCCTGGTTCGGCCTCTGCAGCCCCTTCCAGAGGAGTCGAGGAAGGTGGGAGGTGGGTAGAGAACTAACTCTTGATAACAGAGCCCCGTGTTCCAAAGGTCAGCCAGAGCCTCAGTACGAATGGTCCCCACATCTCCATAATGGAAGAAGTGCACATGGGATTTGGGACTGGGAACTTAGACTCCATGACAACAGAAAGGATTTAAGTGGTCACAGAAGTACAGAGTTACAGATGAAGCCTTTTCTGGGGCCTCCACTTGGATAGGGAGAAACGGCTTCAAGAAGAAAGTGTCAGGTTGGCTTTCTGGAACAACAAAGCTTGCTTTATTTTCTGCTTGCAGGACTGGGCTGGGCTTAGGAACCTTGCCCTGGTGAGTTAATGAGAGGCCCCTGGCTCAAAAGACACAGCCGGTGCTGTGTGAGGGGCATCAATGGGGCACTCGTGGACTCTGACAATAAACTGTGAATGTGAGTTAAGGTGAGACTTTTTTTTTTTTTTTTTTTTGGTCCTGGGGATGAAACCCAGGGACTTTCTACCTCTGGGCTATCCTCCCAGACCTATTTTTTATTTGTTTGTGAAAGAATGAAAACAGAGTTAGGGAGTTCAGGAGGGAGGTAAAAACACCACCCGAGTTATCAGAGACCGCTGCTTTATTCGGACCCAACCGGTCACCCTCCGGAGAGTCAGCCAGCCGTGGGGGAAGGGACCGGGCCACGGGTCTGGAGAGTTGCGCACAGTCCTGATCGGCCGGCTGAGTCACGTGGCCGATCGGAGGCACCGATGTTTTATAGGCATGCCGATTCTCTCGTGCTATCTGGAGTCTCCCAATCTCAAGTATGTCTCACAGCACCTGGAGTCTCAGGATATCTCTGCTTCCAGGGTTCCGCCTCCTGTCCCTGCTGCGAGATCATGTGGGGGAGGGGAGGGACCCAATTTATCAGTTTGGAAACAGGGTCTCACTAAGTTGCTGAGAGCCTCACTAAGTAGTGAAGAGTTCAAGACAAGCCCACCTACCCAAATAACAAAGGACACTTTAGAGACGCAAGAGACAGCGAGGTTTATTGTGCTGCAGCTCTTTCCCGGCAAGCCAGGGGTCAAAACCCAGACGTCACTCACCAGTCACCTCACAGGGGATTATAGGCTTCCAGAGAGTGGCCCTGGCCCAGCCGCAGCCCCTTTAATAGGCAAGGGAGTTCAGTCGAAGGTCGACCCCGAGCTCACTGAAAGCTCTGAATTTATAGCCCAAAGAGGGGGTGGTCGCACACATCAGAGCCCGCCAAAGGCATATCCAATCATATAAACTTGTAAACAAGTACAACCAATAATTTTAAAAGCAAGCATACTCATACTTAATGCACAGCAAATGATTTTGCAGAGCTGTCTTCCTACGTCATTGCGCCAAGGGCCAGCTTATCTCCCTTATGCTGGGCTTGCTAGTGCCACCTCTGACCTGCAGATGGTCTAGTAGATAGCAAAAACTTAAGCAGATTAAGATGAAAAACAGGAACTTGTCAGTACCCACCAGCCTATCTAAGATAACACAAACCTTCCGTACATTCTCCCATTTTACAGAAGCAATAATTTAAGCAGATCAGGATGGAAAACAGGAACTTGTCAGTTAACTGCTTGTCAATTAAGTACAATCCCACTAGTTGCTGCATTCAATATCTTTACATTTCTCACATCACTCTTAACATTATTCTATCTTAAGTAACTTATAGAGCTATCTTTGCTAAACTTTCATGCTGTGGGGAGGAACCTCTGCTCACATATTCCCAAAGAGGTTAGTTCGTGGTTACAAGCTTCCTGGAACAGAGAACTTGTAAAATGCTTTCAACTTTCTTTAGCCTTCCTATTCCAAAAGCATATTTCAAAAGGAAAGCATACTTCTAAACTTTTCAAAATTCATTTCTTTACAGGCTTTTTATCTCTTTTTAAACCTAGGCCACATCTTCGCGTAAGCAGAGTACAGGAGCTAAAGTTCAAGCAATTCATAAAAGACACTTACACCCACACATTTCTCAAGAAAAACTATCCTACGACTTTTACTCAAAAATACTATCAAAACACTTATTTATTTTTCTATTCCAAAGTCATTCTTTTCTTCACACTTATTACTATCCTATTTTCCTATTTCTTATCCTTTTAATCTCACCTAATCTCACCTTATATTCTAAGTCCTAATTCCTATTACACACCTCATACTATCCTATATTAATCTAAATCTTCATGGGGCTGGGGTCTTTTCTAACCCCCTAGTCCCTCACAGTAGCTGAGGCTGGCTTCGAACCTGCGCGATCCTCCTGTCTCAGCCTCCCAAGCGCGGGGATTACAAGCGTGCGCCACCACGCCCGGCTAAGGTAAGACCTTCTGATGGCTGTCAGGTGATGAGCCAAGGTCCAGGAGTGCGTTTGTCCTTTACTCCTACCATGCCAGATGCACCTCAAGCTTTACAAATGGGTAAACTGAGGCAATGAGAGGCAAATGACAGGTGCTTCTGTTTCCCTGTGCTTAAGAGTGGTCCACTGCCACAGAGATTCCGAAAAGAAAGATTTAGGAGAGGGTGTAAAAGTATCCTAGACGTTTCTCAAAGTCAGGTAAAGCTAACACTGGGGTGTCCCTGGGCCCCGTGAATTAAGGATGAGGCCCCCAAACCTGCATCTGTGAGTCACTAAGACCGCGTGGAGCTGCAGCCAGGGGCGACTGGGCTGTAAGGAGTGGGGGCAGGGCTGTCTGGGGCGCGGAGGGCAGTTTAGTAAACCCCCGGCTCCTGCTTCAGGATACACCGGTGCTGAGTGAGGGGCGTCAGTGAGCTGCACTGGACTCTGACAAACTGAGTTACGATGAGACTTTTGGTGTGTGTGGTACTAGGAATAGAACCCAGGGGCATTCTACCTCCGAGCTACACCCCAGCCCTATTTGTTATTCTTTCTTTTGAAACAGGGTCTCACTGAGTTGCAAAAGGCCTCACAGACTAGTAGCTGAAGTGCCTGCGGACCGCGATCCTCCTGTCTGAGCCTCCAAATGCTAGGATTCCAAGCGTGTGCCACCACTCGGCTAAAGTGAGACCTTTTCACGGCTGCCAGGTTATGATCCAAGGCCCAGGAGCGCGTTGCCCTTTATTCCTACCATGTCGGATGCAGCTCAAGTTTTACAAATGGCTAAACCGAGCACTAAGATCCAGATAACAGAGCCTTGGGCTGGACCAAGAGGCTTGAATTGCCAGGGTCTGGGAATAGCCCTGCACCCCCTCCCACCCTGACTGCTGAGCCAGGTGCCTCGACCTGGCCTGTAGACCCCCTAAGGGATGAATGTGAGACCCTCACAAGCCTCATCATTCATTCATCCCCGGAAAAGGCACTAGTGCGCCGGGCTCGAGGGGCAGCAATCCAGGCTGCCTCCAGCGAGGGGCAGCGGAACAGGCACTAGGTGCCCCCCACCACCACCTTCCAGCTCCACGGCCTCTCCCGCTGCCCACGACACATCAGCACACGTCTTCTCTGCACCTCGTTTTGGCTCAGAAGCTTTTGCTGTGGAGAGCCTTTCTCCCGCACATGTGACCATGTGACATCCCTGTCCCGCGCGCTCTGCAAAGACGCTTGGCCTCAGCCGGTCCACGCCCCTGCTCCTGTGTGTTCAGTACTCCTGAGAGTAGGAGCATCTTGGCTTTGGGTTCTTGGCTCCTTGTAAATTCTATTTCTAGCTTTGCTTTACATTTTGCTTTTCTTAGTTCCTGAAAGTTTAAAAAACAAAAACCAAGCCAGGAATGGTGGCACATTCTTGTAATCCCAGCAATCAGGAGGCCGAGACAGGAGGATCACAGTTCGCGGACAGCCTCAGCTACTACTTAGTAAGGCCCATTGCAGCTCAGTGAGGCTCTGTTTCAAACTAAAGAATGAAAAATAGGGCTGAGGGTGTAGCTCGGAGGTAGAATGTCCCTGGGTTCCATTCCCAGTACCACGAAAAGGAAATATTTTTTAAAATAAAAAACAAAAAACAAAAAACAAAAAACAAGCTGGGCGTAGCGGCGCGCGCTTGTAATCCCAGCATTCAGGAGGCTGAGACAGGAGGATCGCGGTTCACAGAAAGCCTCAGCTACTACTTAGTGAGGCCCTTTGCAACTCAGTGAGAACCTGTTCCCAAATAAAGAATAAAAAATAGAGCTGGGCATGGTGACACACACTTGTAATCCCCACTCTTGGGAAACGGAGAAAGGAGAATAGCACAGGTTCAAAGCCAGCCTCACTGGCTTAAGAGACCCTGTTTCCAAATAAAAAAATATATTTATATATAAAATAGATCTGGGAGTATAGCCTGGAGGTAGAAGGGCTTCCAGGAACCCAGTACCACCAAAAAAAAAAAAAAAAAAAAAAAAAAAAAAGGACCGTGGTGCAACTCAGAGGCAGAATGCCCCTGGGTTCCATCCTCAGTACTGCAAAAAAAAAGTTATGACTTTTTCTGGGATCTTCTCCTCCAGGCAAAGGGAACCCTGACAAAAGGTGAAACTCTCATGGATTTAATCACCTCAGGAATTTCTGATGTAGAGCCAGCCCATTATGATTTAAAAGTATGAGCTTGGCTTTTTAAAGAATAACCAAGCTCTGTTAAAACAAAAACTAAGGATTCTGAGCCGGGCGTGGTGGCTCAGATTAAGCTTGTAATCCCCACGCTTGGGAGGCGGAGACAGGAGGATTGTGTAGGTTCAAAGCCAGCCTTAGATGGCTTAAGAGACCCTGTTTCCAAATAAAAATATAAAATAGGTCTGAGAGTGTAGCCTGGAGGTAGAAGGCCCCTGGGTTCCACCCCCAGTACCACCAAAAAAAACCAACCAAACAAACAAAAACTAATGATTCTGAAGTGTTTTCAGGGTTTTTTGGTTTTTTTGTTTTTTGTTGTTTTGCAGTACTGGGGATAGAGCCCAGGGGCATTGTACCTCCAAGCTACACCCTCAGCCCTATTTTTTAGTCTTTTTATTTTTGAAACAGGGTCTCACTGAGTTGCGAAGGGCCTCCTTAAGTAGACGAGGCTGTCCATAAAACATGATCCTCTGGTCTCTGCCTCCTGAATGCTGGGATTACAAGCGTGCGCCACCACACCCAGCAGTTTTTTCAGATTATAAAACTATATATATTTTTTCCTTCCCAATTTGTCTCCTTTCTACCTAAAATTTGATTTCTTTGTTCTACCTCAATCTCATCTCTAATTCGGCTCCAGGTCTAGTTGCCCTGCACCTCCCTTAGCAGGGCCTGCTTGCTGGAGACCACTGCTCCTTAAACACATAGTCTTAATACAGCGTGAGATTCAACAATTGCACCTGAGCACCAGCCATGGGGCAGACACCGCGTCAACTTCAAGCCATACATCTCTCCAAAGAACTCCACGTCAGCGCGCATTTTGTAACCCCAGTACTTGGGAGGCTGAGACAGGAGGACTACAGGTTCAAGGACAGCTTCAGCAAGTAGTGAGATTCTCATCAACCTAGCGAGAACCTGTTTCAACATAAAATAAAGTGAAGTGTAGCTGATAGGTAGAATGCCCTGAAGAGTTCAAGATTTGCCCACCTTCCCAAATAACGGAGAATACACAAGGGATGTAATTCCAAGCAGGGTTTATTGCTGCAGCGTGTTCCTTGCCAGCAAGGGGCCTTCCCGGATTGATGGCACTCACCCGTGGGGAGGGGGAGTCAGTCGCGGTCAGGCGGCCCCTAGCCTCCGGTTCCCTCTAACTTTATAGCCGGAGTAGGGGGTGGGCACACACACCAGAGCCCGCCAAAGAGAAGCCCGCGAAAGATACATCCAATCAATTAAACTGGTAAACAGGTACAACCACTAAGTTTAAAGCAATCACACATCCATTTGAATTACAGCAAATGGTTTAACAGAGCTGCCTCCCTATGTCATTGCCCGCCAAGGGTCTCCTTTGTCTTCCCTAGGGGGGGATGTGCGCCTGTGCTTCAGGAGCCGCCCCTAGCTGGCAAATGTTTCCCGTCAGATAACTTTTATGGCTTCCAACATTCCTTCTGTATCACCCCTGTCTGAAACAAATGGCTATCTCCTCTGCTTGGACAAACGGCTATCTCTTGACACTTATCTCCGGTACCTCAGCCAGGGTCTTAAGCAGGTTATAACAGAAGTAAGAAGTTTGCCCATTTATTCAATTCATTGCTTACACAAACTGCTACCTTCTTATCCTAACCTTATATAATATTCCCTTAACTCTAATATTGGCAAGGGCTTCCTTAACTAAATCCTCAGGCTGGGGAAGACTTTTCTTCCTGCATTCCTACAGCCCCTGGGTTCAATCCCTAGACACACACACACACACACACACACACACACACACACACACATCACACACACACACATCACACATACACAAGAACCGAGTCAGTTAGAAGTGACTCACAGCACATGAAAACCACCAGAAAGAACACAAGAGAAGCCGAGCGTGGTGGTGCACTGCACGATTGTAATCCCTGCGCTTAGGAGGCTGAGACAGGAGGATCGCACAGGTTCGAAGACAGCCTCAGCTACTTAGTGAGACCCTGTTTCCAAATAAAGTATAAAATAGGTCTGGGAGTATAAAATAGCCCAGAAGTAGAAAGCCTTTGGGTTCCACCCACAGTACCACACCCCCCCCCAGAAAAAGAATACGAGAGAATTAAATAAATGATAGGAATGCTGTGTCCTGGGGTGGGGGCAGTGGAGGGGTGCTTCACCCCTGGCCAAATGCATCCAAGGTTTGGGGGTCATAGACCCTCCCTAAGCCCCACGGGCCAGCAGTAACTGGAAGTGCTGGCTGCTAATGACCGAGGTGAAAGGTTTGAGCCGCTGCCTCGCAGGGGGTGGGGCCGGAAGCTAGGAGGCGGAGCCCTGTGATTCCCAGAGGAGACCACGCCCCTCGGTTTAAGAGAAGCCCCATAGAGACAGAGAGGTGCCCCCCCCCCCCGCGGGCTTGCGGGGGGGGGGGGCCGCTGGCGGTCGACTCTCCTCGAATAAAGGCATGCATATCATCTTATATCGGTGTCCTGCGTGTATCTGTGCGCCAATGGGACCTGCCACATCTTTATTTATTAATCACGAGGCTGCTCACAGAGTCCCTCTCTCCTGGATATTGTTTCATTCATTGACCTTCATGGGACACTGACCATGTGTCTCTCCACCCCTGGAAGAGCCCAGGAGCCAGCAGTCCATGGGCCTAGGAGGCAGCGGCAGTGCCAGGGCTGGTCCACCTCGCAACCAAGGCTCCTCCATTGGGCAGTGGCTAGGGGCTCCACTCCTGTGAGAGGGACCCAGCCCTGGGTGACCTCAGCATGGCAGGTGGCTGCCCCACCCTCGCTTGGGTTTCCCGCTGGCTGGTCAGGAACGTGCCCAAGCAGCTTCTTCCAATGCTCTGGATTTGATCCAGAAAGCTGTTGGACCTGGAAACACTGCCACTCACTTTCTCAGCTTCCTCTTGAAGCGCGTGTGTCAGAAAAACTGTCATTGGAAAGTAAATATTGCAGACACCCACGGACATGTGCAGACACGGCCTCCTGTTTGTTGCCCTATGGTGGATTCTGAGGCAGACGTGCCACCTCGCAGGCGCCTGTCCCTCTCGCCTCTGCCAGGGGTGGAGAAGGAGGGCGTGTAAATGGCGGGCAGTGTGCTGGTGCAGCGGCCCAGGCCCATGGCCACCGTGTGATGCACACAGACCAAGGCTGCCTCCCCCACTGGCTGCTGCCCAGGCAGGCCAGGGTGCCCGGTAGAGACTCACAGAAGATCCCGGGCTGGGATTCCTGGCTGGAGACAGATCTCGAGACCCTTGCACTGAAATGGGTGCTGGTGAAAACCCCCAAGCTCTTTGAGCCCCATCTTCCCTGTGTCAAAAAATACCCGCCAGGCCCATGGCTTGACTTTTCAGAAACACGGAGAAATAAATAAGCAAGACAGACCCTGGAGGAGGCAGGTGCTGTAGACTGAGTAAGGAGGGCAGCCCAGGAAAGGGCAGGGGTGAGCCATCCGCACGGAGACCACATGCTGCCAGAGCCACGGGGGTGTAAATACCACAGACAGGACAGCTTACAGAATAAGGATTTAGCTGGGCGTGGTGGCACACACTTGTAATCCCCACGCTTGGGAGGTGGAGACAGGAGGATCGCGCAGGTTCGAAGCCAGCTGTGCTGGCTTAAAAGACCCTGTTTCCAAATAAAAAAATATAAAATAGGTCTGGGAGTATAGCCCTAAAGTAGAAGGGCTTCCAGGAACCCCAGTACCACCAAAGAAAAGAATCGGGATTTATTCTTTCCCCGTTCTGGAGGTTGAAGCCCAAAGATTAAGATGCAGCAGGTGGCTCCCGGGTGGAATCTCTCCTCGGCTTCCAGATGGCCGCCCTCCTGTTGGCTCTTCCTAGACGTGTGTCCAGTCTCTTCTTATGAAGACACTGGTCCATTTGGATTAAGAGTTTCAGGAGCTGTGTATAGGTTCTGGGTTGACAAGGGCGGGCTGATGGCTAATTGTATGTGTTGACTGGACTGGGCTGTGGGCTGCCCAAATATTTGGTCAGACATTACTCTGGGTGTCTCTGGACGACATTAACATTGACTCCTAGAAAGCAGATGGCCCTTCCCAGTGTTAGGGGGCCTCTTCCAGGCTCCTGAAGGCCTAACTTCCCGTGCGGAAGAGAGGTCTTCCTGCCTGATGGCCTTCAACTGGGACGCCGGGGTTTGATATCGTCTTTAGACCTGAGCTGAAGCATCAGCTCTTCCGGCCTCTGGCCTTCAGCAAGGGACTGTGCCGTGGGCCCTGCTGAGTCTCCAGCTTACCAGTTCCCCCTGCAGATCTCAAGACTTGGAGTCATGTGAGCCAATTCTGTACTATCGTCCATTTCAACCGCTCTTTTTCTCTGAAGAACTGACTTAGTGCAGACTTTTGGTGCTGGGGGTTAAAGGCCAGAGCTCCAGATACAGTCCCATTCTGAGGGACTAGGTTAGGGCTTCACCATATGAATTTGGGGGACACACTGTCAGACCCTAGTAGGGTGTGACCCCGCCGCTGGCCCTCCTTCCCCACAGCATCTGATCTGACGCAGATCCTCCTCTCTGGCCCCGCATGGGGACAGCTAAGCACTGAGTCACCTCCGCTAGGCCTCCTGGGGATGCCTGGCCTGATTCAACATGTGTGTCTGAGCCGACAGAGTCTGGGACTTACTCCTGGTGGCTGCTGGGGGCATGGAGGGGTTCCAGGTAAAGGCCACGGTGGACGTAAGGCAGTGGATGGTGAACAATGGAGCTCCAGGCAGCCAAGCTCATCAGGAAGGGCCTGGAGAGCTGCGGTATTTACTCCCCAGCCTGAGGGTGATCTACAACCAGACCAGGAAACACCGCCTGGAGTCGGCCAACCCCCAAGGCCAAGCCCTCCGCCTATAACCAAATGCGTTCACTGGTTCTGGCAATCGGAACATGGCATCATTGTGGGGCGCATTATTCTGCCTGCCCATTTTGGGGTTCTCATGAAGGCCTCGGGCAGGCCCTAGATGCCAGGAAAGGCCTGGAATCAGGAAGTAACAGAGCACACCACTGTCCCTCTGCCCCTTTTTGGGCATGGCCTGCATCCTTTTTCTCTGCAGACCTCTGCTTCCTGCTCCTCGGTCAGCCCAGCAGAGCACAGCCCTTCCCAGCTCTTGAGCCCGTTAGAGTCAGACATAGGAGGCGAGCCTTTCCATTTCTCAACCCCAGGACAGAATCAGACTGGCCCAGCTTGGGTCAGGTAACTCCTCTGTTTGCAGTCGTGAAGGCGGCTGAGCACCAATTCAGCGCCAGGTTCTCACCACCGCCACCATGGGCCAGAGGACAGTCCCCAGTGAAGCCCGGCAGCGTGGTCACTGGATGAAAAGCCGAGCACACAACGGCGCTTCAGGGGCTGAAGCCGCCCTGTGCCAAGGAGACAAGGAGGAGGAGGGTGCCTGTCCTCCCTCTCCCTCCGCTTCAGGAAGTCTGCCAGTGGCTACGCTTTGGGAAGACAGAATCGGGGCTGCCACCGTCTGCGCGGTGGTGTCACTGGCGTGGGGATCATTCACGTCAGCTTTGCTAGGTTCGAAACACTAACCTAAGGCCTGGGCTAGCTGGGGGGTGGGCCAGGCACAGGGCGGCAAGAGTGAGCTCGACTGTGCTCAACCTTACGGCACACGCCGCCACACCAGTAGAGCCCGGGATTCTTTGGTACATTTCTTCACTGTTCAATGGCTTGCTTTATTATCTTTTTAAGTCCCTGAAAAGTAAAGCATAAACTACTTTTATTGTGTGTTTTGTTTTTGTTTTGGGTAGTAAAGATTGAACCAGGAATATTCTACCACCAAGCTACACCCCCAGCCCTTTTTGTGTTTCAAAACAGAGTCTTGCTAGGTTGTTGAGAGTCTCACTAAGTTGTTGAGGCTGGTATTGAACCTGTGATCCTCCTGTCTCAGCCTCCCAATAATGGGAATACGGGTATGTGCCACCACACCCAGACTTTTAATTTATTTTTTGTATGTGGTACTGGGGATTGAACCCAGAAGTATTTTACCTTCAACCTATACCCCAGCCCTATTTTTATTTTTATTTTTTTATTTTGAAACAGGGTCACACTAAATTGCTGAGGGCCTTGCTAGATCCCTAAGGTCGGTCTCCAATCCCAAATGCTGGGGTTACAGGCCTGTGCCACCATGCACCATGCCTGGCTCTATTTTTAAATTATTTATTTTTTGTGGATCTGGGGATGGAACCCAGGGGCATTCGACCTCCGAGTTACACCCCTGCCCTGTTATTATTATTATTATTCTTTATTTTGAAACAGGGTCTCACTGAGTCGCAGAGGGCCTCACTATATAGCTGAGGCTGTCGGCGAACCGCAATCCTCCGGTCTCAGCCTCCCGAATGCTGGGATTACAAGTGCGTCACCACGCCCGGCTTTATTTTTAAAATTTGAAACAGAGTCTGAGCAGCAGGGACACGGAAGGGCAGTCCTATGCCACTGCACCTGGCTTGCAAACTGCTTCAGTGCTACCACAGAGGTTCCGATGGAGGATTCCCCTGACGGAGGCAGGTGTCTGAACAGACGCCCCAGAGGACTTCCTTCGGCACACTCGCTGCCCAGCTATGTGCCCCGTCACCACTGGAAGTGGCCCTGATGACTTCTGTGTGACAAAGCCCAGAGGAGCCGGGACTTCCTGGGCCTCCCCACCCTTCTCGGCAGCGGAGGCATCAGACACCAGGAGGCTGGCTCTCACATGAGCACACCACTGCCAGGAAGGCGAGGCGGGGCGGGAGCCAGGTGTGGGCAGGACCCGTGAGCCCCACTGAGCCCTCAGAGGTGTGGAAAAAGGGCAGGGGAGGGAAGCCGGAGAGCTAAAAGCTCAATGCACCAGCCAGTTGGCAAGGGGGAGAGTGGAGAGCCGCGGGGACGGTGGACATGAGGGGCGGTTTCTAGGAAGCCTAGATGGTCAGGGGAAAGGCTTAGCTACAAATGAGCAGGGTGCTGAGGCTGCCCTGCATACATCAGATGTGTGGGGTCTAGTTGTTGGGAATTACAGGGACACAGGGGGACACGGCTCGACAGCAAGGAACAGGCTTTATTCAGGGATAAAACCTGGGAGGGAACCTCTGACCAGGGGTTAAAAAACCCCACAAGAGTCAGAAGCCCGCTTCTTTGTAGACTTGGGGCTTTTTATGTGGGGTTAGGAGGGGGGGAGAGCTAAGCCGTCGTCCTGTATTTCTCTGGTTAGTGGGCTTGACACTGGGCCAGGTTTGGTCAAATTCATGGGCTGGGGGCAGGGGATGGTTAGGAGCATTTCCCTTTAATTCTGCACTTTTTTAGGAGCCCTTTGTTTTCGGCTTCCTCTGGCAAAACTGCACAGTACCCATGTACTAACCTTTTGCACAAATCAAGGGAGGTACCAGCTAATTAATTCCGCAACTCTTTTTTCTTTTAAGGGGGTGCTGAGGATTGAATCCAGCGGTATTCTGCCTCTGAGCTACACCTTCAGCCCTATTTTATTTTTTTCTTTGGAAACAGGGTCTTGCTAAATTGTTGAGGGCCTCACTAAGTTGCAGGAAACTGGCCTTGAACCTGTGATCCTCCTGTCTCAGCCTCCCAAGTATTGGGATTACAGGCATGTGCTACCATGCGCAGCTCAGCAATTCTCTTCAACAAATATTTAGTGAGATGTCAAGTATTCTAACCTGGGGGATACAAATAAATGTAAACAAAACAGTCACAGTCCCTGATTTTACAGAATAAACTCTATCATGGAAAACAAGTAGGCCAAAGTGAGAGCTGTATCAATAGTTTGGGGGCTAATGGAGGAACTCCAAAATGGGAAAACTAAGACAACCAGGAGTCAGAAAGACTTCTGAGAAGCTAAACCACGGACAGGGAGACCTGAGAGATGAATGTGAATCACAAAATCACAGTGAAATGCGAGTGGGGAGGGGCTCCGGGTGAAGCCACCCTGGACAAAGGCAAGGTGGCACTCCAGGCAGCCAGGCGGGCCGCGAAGGGCCTGGGAGCCACGAAGGAGCCCGAACGGCTTACACCCCTCCACGCTGACGGCCTGTGTTTCCACAGCTCTGCACTAGGAGCTCAATAAATGATGGCTAATGGCTGAGCGAATGGAGCGAGGATGGGTGTCGAGGGATTTTCATAATCTTTTTTTTTTTTCTCTTGGTACTGAGGATGGAACTGAGGGGCATTCTACCTTTGAGCTACACCCCCAGCCCTATTTTTTATTCTTTATTTTGAAACAGGATCTCACTGAGTTGCAAAGGGCCTCACCAGTAGCTGAGGCTGGCCGCAAACCGCAGTCCTCCTGTCTCAGCCTCCCGAATGCTGGGATTACAAGTGTGTGTCACCATGCCCGGCCTACTTTTTGTAATCTTTAATGGTCCCTAACGTTGAAATATCTGTTAATTATAGAATCGTTTGCTTCATGTTTGAGGTAAGACACTAAAGCTGCAATGGCTGGTTATGCTGACAAGCTTACCAAGAGTAGTCGGGTTAGAAACAAAGCCAGCCCCTGCCAGGTTTGGGAAGGATAGCAAGTCTGGGGAGTGGGAGGAGCCTTTGCCCAGGGCTGGAACCTCTTCCTTCTGCTGAGAACTAGTGGGTGGATAAAAGCTCTGCGGGACATTTGGTAAGGTTTGGGTTTACTATTACATCCCACTCAGAGCCAGGCATGGTGGTGTGCGCTTGTAATCCCAGCAATTGGAAGGCTGAGCCAGAATCCCCAGTACTTGAGAGGCTGAGACAGGAGGATCGCAGTTTGAGGACAGCGTCAGCAAATAGTGAGACTCTCATCAACCCAGCAAGATCCTACTTCAAAATAACATAGTCGCCGGGCCTGGTGGTGCAGGCTTGTAATCCCAGTGTTTGGGAGCTGAGATAGGAGGATCCCACAGGTTCGAAGTCAGCCTCAGCTACTTAGTGAGACCCTATTTCCAAATAAAGTATAAAAATACATCTGGAAATATAGCCCAGAGGTAGAAAAGCCCCTGGGTTCCACCCCCCCCAGTAACACATACACACAAAAATAATAAATAAAATAAAATAGGGTTGGAGCTGGGCATGGTGGCACATGCTTGTAATCCTAGCATTTGGGAGGCTGAGACAAGAGGATTGAGGTTCGAGGACAACCTCAGCTACTACTTAGTGAGGCCCTTTGCAACTCAGTGAGATTCTGTTTCAAAATAAATAATAAAAAATAGGGCTGGGGATGTAGCTCGGAGGTAGAATGCTCCTGGGTTCGATCCCCAGTGACAATCAATCAATCAGTCAATCAATAATTCCATTCATTTTTTTTATTTTATATTTTATTCGGAAACAGGGTCTCACTAAGTTGCTGAGAGCCTCACTAAGTAGCTGATGCTGGCTTCGAACCTGTGCGCTCCTCCCGTCTCAGCCTCCCAAGCTCAGGGCTTACGAGCGTGCGCCACCGCGCCCGGCCAATAATTCCATTTATAAGGGAATCCTTCCATCCCAGATTATTTACTGAGCAAGGTAATGGCTTTTTGTATCTGAAGATGAAGTTGTAGACTGTGATGTGTTTGTGGCTGAAAGGATGGGACCCGCGTGCTGTGACGGCTCGTGCATCTCTCCTATATCTCAGGCGCGATGCTCTGAATGCCGTTATGAAGTATCCTTCCAGGATGTTTGGTAGCAAACAGCCTTGAAAGGGAGACCGTCTCCCTCAGGAGCCAGCAGCGAGCGTGCTTACGGCCCATAACAGACTGGGTTCCCCAAACTCAGGGCTCCTCCTGTAACGCGTGCCACCCTGTGCGTACAGGAGGCATTAGTGTGCCCGCGCGCCAGCCCCTTAGGACCCGGAGCCTAGAGGAGCCGGTGAGGATATGCCGAAGCTTATGCTGCGTGCTGGGCCCGAGTGACGGAATCCTGTCTCCAACCTAGGCGTCTCCTGTCCCCTGCCAGCATCCAGGAAGCTGTGGCAGGCAAACCCTGCGTTTCTTGACACTCTTCTTAGGAACAGTTTGTCCTCACAGTTCAACGTGTTTGATCATGATTTACCTGAAAAAGTGTACACCACTGGTTATGCGCCAATAACTGTTTTTCAGAGACCACAGATTGAAAAATCTTCCTTTATTACGTCCCAATAGATACTCTGTAGGCCTAAGAACAGTATGGAGGAAAGCAGAAACGGAGAAAGAAAACAAAAAATGAGACTGAACGCAGTAGAAATAACCTGGGAGAAAAGCCATTCTTATGAAATATACATAATCGCTTTATTTTTAAAATTTTCCCATCACATTAAGATCACCCAAGCAAGTATAAGATACAAGTGTTTGAGCCACTTTCTTTGGTGATTGTCTACCACAGGTTAAACATCCTAATTTTTTTAAGTCTCATGTACTGGAAGCCAAAGTCGTTATCTTCTAATTATGTAGACCTCACATGGCATCCATATGGCAGCCTTTATGGCGTCAAAAAGCAAGCACGGAGGAGTGATCCTTTCCTTCCTATGGGCTTGGTATTTTGGAGCCAAAAGTGCACACATGGAATGACCTTCACAGCAACTTCACCATCCGAGCCACCAACACAAAGTCTACTTCGTTCTGCTGTTGGGCCATCACGTTCTACCACTGTCAGGAGCCAGGCGCCATGGCACATGCCTGTAAACCTCAGAACTTGGAAGGCTGAGATAGGAGGAGTGCGGGTTTGAGGCCAGTCTGAGCGACTTAAGGAGGCCCTCAACAACGTAAGGGCTGTACGGAGCTGGGCACAGCCACTCAGGTGTCCTGCAGATCCAGAACTTGGGAGAGGGGAGAGCACTCGAGCCTGGGAGCTCGAGACCAGCCTGGGCAACAGTCAGATCCCATCACCCCCCCAAAAAGACTTCGTGGAGTTGGGTGTAACACAGGCCTGTCATCCCAGTAGCCGGGAGGCTGAGACAGGAGGATCACAGGCTTAAAGCCAGTCTTAGCAACCTAGCAAGACCCTTTCTCCATATGAAAAATAAAATAGGGCTGGGGGTGTAGCTCAGAGGTAGAATGTCCCGGGGTTCGATCCCCAGCACCACAAAAGAAAAAAACAAAAAAAGACTGTCAGATCTCTGGGTTATGAGCTGTGATGCTACTGTAAGGGCCAGGTCCAGGAATCCTTGAGACAGCAAGCATACTCTGAAAACGGAATTATCTAGAGATCTGCACATGGAAAAGTCACTCTCAGATGTAGGCAATAAACGGTCATTTTCAATTCACTATTTCCATGATTAGCTGTACATACTGTCTAGAGTAAACAAGGAGCAGCTGACCCAACACAAGATGCTTTTCTCAATGGACCTCTACACCAAGACCCGTATCTCCGTGTGGGGCTGCTTCTCAAAGGCAGACGCGGTCTTTGATTCTTCTGAACCACTTGTCTTCAAACTCTCCCGAGGACGCGGTCACCAGGGCGGTCAGGGCTGCGGAGCCGATGCTCTTCACCTCCGACTGAACTTCTTCTCGTAGTTTTTCTGGGACTATATCTTCTCCCATTACCTGCAGCAGGAGGAAAAAAAAATCCGTCCCATTAAAAGACGCAGCAGACAGAATGGAAGATTAAGTTATTTTTATTTTATCAACCGTAGAGGCTTTCATACAAAAATAGAAAATAATTTAGCAAACAGGGCGTGGTGACACATGCCTGTAATGCCAGTACTAAGGAGACTGAGACAGGAGGATCATAGGTTCAAGACCAGCCTCAGCAACTTAGCAAGACCCCCCAGCCATCCAGTGAGACCGTTTCCAAATAAAGAGAGAGTGCTGGGGGTGTAGCTTGGAGGTAGAGTGCCTCTGGGTGCAAGAGAGGGAGGGAAAAGGAGGAGGAGGTAGAAGAGGAGAGGAAGGAAGGGAGGGAAGGAGGAAAGGAGCTTTAGCAGCCAGGACACATTTCCAACATACTGAAGATACCTGTTCAGAAGCTATCACTCAAGGATCATGTGTGTGAACTGTCCCCGTATTTCCACCCATAGAACCTGAGTCCCCACACGGCGGCAGCACCCTCGGGCCTCCCAGGAGCACCGAGTCAGCACTGAGACATCAAAGACACACACATCCTCGGTGAGCCAGCAACCGCAAGGGATCCGCCCTCCGTCAATAGCTGGGCAGATGACTGCAGGGGTGTGTGTGTGTGTTCCCCAAGGGATCCGCCCTCCGTCAATAGCTGGGCAGATGACTGCAGGGTGTGTGTGTGTGTGTGTGTGTGTGTGTGTGTGTGTGTGTGTGTGTTCCCCAAGATGTCAAAGGTGGCGAGTGGCTGGGCCTGCCCTTCCTGAGCACAGGGACCGAGGGCCTCCAGCTCCAAGCACTGTTTGGGGTGAACAAGACATTTACTCCACCAAGGCACAACACTGCTCCCTGTTGGTCAGAATCCGGCACATGAACACAGGGTCTGTTCCCGGGTTCTGAAGCAGCGTCTTGGACAGCACGTCACAAAGTCAGCTTCTGGAAAGCTCGTACCTGAACCCAACAAGGGATTCGCTCCACCTTGGGTAACGACAGCGAGCTAAAAATAAGTTCCAAACATTTCATACCATTTGGTACAAAAGGTGATGGAGCCATCTAGCAGGGATGCGGAGGGACTTGAAGTGACATGGACTTGGCCTCGATGTTTCCATGGTTCCTGCGAAGCTGGATATCCAATGTATTCATGAAAACTCTAACTACAAGCACAACCAAAGAATAGCTTCCACTGGGTTTGAATCTTCACAGGTTATATTTATTTTTAAAAAGACTGCCCAAAAATGCAGAGCATTTAATAGGGCATGGTATTTCCTCAGTTGTGAGATTTTTTGTTTTTCTTTTTGTATTTCAACATCGCTGAAATCAAGGTGCCCCTTATAACCACTGGCACGTCACAGTGTAAGCAGCATCGTATTTTTCTTTAAGTGGCCCATCAAATGACATCAAATGATGTATATAGCTGTGTGCGGTGGCATCTGCCTGTAATCCCAGTACGTGGGAGGCTGAGACAAGAGGATCATAAGTTCAAGGCCAACTTGAGGTAACTTAGTGAGACCCCATTTCAAAATAAATTAAAAGGACTGGGGTTGTAGCTCAGAGGCAGAGAGCCCCTTGGTTCAGTCTCCAGTAACACACACACACACACACACACACACACACACACACACACACAACATGTCCTACAGTTTATGATTTTTTAATTCAATATAATATCTGGGCTACCTTTCTTTAAAAATAAGAGAATTTAATAATAGTAATTCAAAATAAAAGAAATTCCAAGAGGGACAAGCAAATGCAATATTCACAGGTGTCAAAGTCTGCCAAGCGGGGGGTGGGGGGCACCAAGAACTGTGTGAACGCATGCTACCTTCAATGTGATCCACATAAAAGAAGTCAGCCAAGGCTTGAAGGTGGCTCAGTGGTAGAGCACTTCCCTAGCGCACGCGAGACCCTGCGTTCCATCTGCTAAAACATTTGGACATATAAATATTTAAAACTTCTAGTGTTAAAAAAATTATAAACTCGCCGGGCATGGTGGCGCACGCTTGTAATCCCCGCGCTTGGGAGGCGGAGACAGGAGGATCGCGCAGGTTCGAAGCCAGCTGCATGCGCTGGCTTAGGAGACCGTTTCCAAATAAAAATGTAAAAATAGGTCTGGGAGTGTAGCCTGGAGGTAGAAGGGCTTCCAGGAACCCCAGTACCACCAAAAAAAAAAAAAAAAAAAAAAAAATTATAAACTCAAACTTCGAAGCCAGCCTCAGCAACTTAGTGAGCCCGTTTCAAAACAAAATATAAAAAGGGTTGGTTGGGTGTATAGCTCTGAGGTAGAATACTCCTGGGTTCAATCTCCAGTACCAAATTAAATCATCATAAACCTGAGAATCTTGCAATATAAATAAAGAAAATCTAACATAGAGAGTGGTCTTAAAATTTGCTAAGAAGCCGGGCATGGTGGCGCACACTTGTAATCCCAGTACTTAGAATTCTGAGACAAGAGGATCGTGGTTCATGGCCAGCCTCAGCTACCTAGAGAGGCCTTCTGAAACTTAGTGAGACCTGTCTCAAAGGATAAAAAACAGGCCTGAGGGGTGTAGGTTGGAGGTAGAATGCCTCTGGGTTCAATCCCCAGTAATGCCACAAAAAATATATATATATATATATTACTAAGAAAAACAAACAAGTAGACTAAAAAGAAGCTTGACAGCATGACTAGGCATTTTACAAAATACAAACGGCCAAAAACAAAAATCAATCATCTTGCCGGGCGTGGTGGCGCACGCTTGTAATCCCCGCGCTTGGGAGGCAGAGACAGGAGGATTGCGCAGGTTCGAAGCCAGCTGTGCTGACTTAAGAGACCCTGTTTCCAAATAAAAAAAAGTATAAAAATAGGTCTGGGAGTGTAGCCTGGAGGTAGAAGGGTTTCCGGGAACCCCAGTACCACCAAAAAAAAAAAAAAAAAAAAAAAAAAAATCATCATCATCATCATCTTAACAAAAATAAAAATAAACATTAATACTAAAAATATAAACTTGTTGCCTTCCAAACTGCCAATGTCGGCCCTATATAATATTAAGTTGGATTATATAAAATTGTTGTTTTGTAAATCAAAAGAAAAAACAACTAAATATAGACAGTCTCAAATGGTTCCATCTAATATCTGGGACTGGGGTAAAAAAATCAGTGTTCCCATATACCGCTGGAAAATATGCAAAGTGAGCCAGTCTTTTGAACGATAATCTAGAAATGTGCTTTACATCTTTAAAATGTTCATCTTTATTTTGAAACAGGGTCTCAATGAGTTTCAAAGGGCCTCACTAAGTAGCTGAGACTGTCTGCGAACCATGATCCTCCTGTCTCAGCCTCCCAAATACTAGGATTACAAGCATGTGCCACGCCCAGTTCAAAATGTTCATATATTCTTTTTTTTTTTTTTTTTTTGGTGGTACTGGGGTTCCTGGAAGCCCTTCTACCTCCGGGCTACACTCCCAGACCTATTTTTACATTTTTATTTGGAAACAGGGTCTCCTAAACCAGCACGTGCGGCTGGCTTCGAACCTGCGCGATCCTCCTGTCTCTGCCTCCCAAGCGCGGGGATTACAAGCGTGCGCCACCACGCCCGGCAAAATGTTCATATATTCTAACCCAATGATTCTACTCCTAGTAATCTAAAAGGTACCAACATATATAAAGATATATTTTTGCAAAGATTTATGAAAATATGTCTAGAAAATAAGTCCAAGGAAGTAAGCTCTAGGTATTTGTTAAATGTTCAACACAGGGGAATAAGTAAATAAGTTATAATTCACTGGAAAACTGAATGGAGCTGGGTGTGGTGGCGCACGCTTGTAATCCCAGCATTTGGGAGGCTGAGACCGGAGGATCGTGGTTCGCAGACAGCCTCAGCTACTTAGTGAGGCCCTCTGCAACTCAGTGAGACCCTGTTTCAAAATAAAGAATAAAAAATAGGGTTGGGGGTGTAGCTCTGAGATAGAATGTCCCTGGGTTCAATTCCCAGTACTGCCAAAAAAAAAAAAAAAAAAAAAAAAGCAGCATTATTCACAATATCCATAAGATAGAAACAACCCAAGTGTCCATCAACAGATGAATGGATAAATAAAATATGGCATATACATATAAAATTTCCATATGAATATTATTTATCACGCATGTGTGTGTGTGTTACCGGGGATTGAACCCAGAGGCGTTTTACCTCTGAGCTACACCCCAACCCTATTTTATTTTGAAACAAGGTCTCACTAAGTTACTGCACAATGGCCTCAAACCTGCAGTTCTCAGCTATAAAAATTAAGTTTTTAAAATTTTCTTTTTCTTGTGTGCGCGCGTGTATGTGTACACATGCGTATACTACTGGGAATTGAACCCAGGGCCTCACACATGCAAGGAAAGTATTCTACCACTGGCTTACATCCCAGGCCCCTTTTATTTGGAGACAGGGTCTCACTACATCATCCACTCTGGTCTAGAACTTGCCCTCCTCCTGCCCTTGGTCTCCCAGAGTAGCTGGGATTACAGGCATGTGCCAGCATGCCAGCTAAGAAATGAAGTTTTGATATATGCTATCATATGGCTGAACCTTGAAAACAATATACTAAGTGATATAAGCCAAACATACAGGGACAAATATTGTACGGTTCCTCTTCTGTGAAATATCAAAAACAGGTAAGTTGATAGAGTCACAAGGGAGATTAGAGGACTTTACGGGTAGGGGAGAGGCCGGGGAAGTACTGCTTAATGGCTATGGGGTTCCTGTTAGGGGTCATGAAAACATGTTGGAAGGAAGAGCAGCGATGGTGGGACGATATTGTGAATGTACTCAGTGTCAATATTGTACACGTAAAAATGACAGACGGCAAGTATTACATTATATATTTTATTACAGTTAAAAAAGGGGGAAGTTGAATAAAAGACATATAAGGGATGAGAAAACCAAGGACATTATATAGACCTTACCCTAATTCAAATAAAATAAGAAAAAATGCAATCAAAGAATATTTAAGGCCGGGCGTGGTGGCACATGCTTGTAATCCCCGCGCTTGGGAGGCAGAGACAGGAGGATCGCGCAGGCTCGAAGCCAGCCGCGCGCGCTGGCTTAGAAGACCCTATTTCCAAATAAAAATGTAAAAATAGGTCTGGGAGTATAGCCTGGAGGTAGAAGGGCTTCCAGGAACCCCAGTACCACCAAAAAAAAAAAAAAAAAAAAGAATATTTAAGGATATAAGGTCATGTTCATATCATAAATTAAGTAAAATGAAGAGAGTAGAAATGAAATATACCTCATAATCCCAATGAGGGCCTAGATATTTATCTTTCTCATGCACGCACGCGCGCGAGTGTGTGTGTGTGTGTGTGTGTGTGTGTGTGTGTGTAGTACTAAGGATTAAATCCAGGGGCTTTCTACCTCTAAGCTACACCGCCAGCCCTGTTTTATTATGAAACAAGTCTTACTAAATTACTGCACAATTATGGCCTTAAATCTGCAATTCTCCTATCTCAGCCTCCCAAGTACTGGGATTACAGGCATGCACCACCAGGCCTGGCCATTTATCACTTTTCAAAAGCTCCACGGATTCGGGCGTGGTGGCACATGCTTGTAATCCCAGTACTTGAGAAGCTGAGCCAAGAGGATCGCAGGTTTGAGGACAGCCTCAGACCCTGTTTCAGAATAAAAATAAAATAGGGCTGGAGGTATAGCTCAGAGGCAGAGTGGCCCTGGCTCCAAGCGCTGGCTCTTCCCAATGCCTCTGCTTCCTGTCAGCAGATATCTAGTGATGCCACGTCGGGCACCACAGCGTCCTTGGAGCTCAGGGGAACAGCAAGGCTGACTCCAAGTGCCTTGATGAGTAGTTTTGTTTTATACATTTTATACTTGAAGTGACAGCAGAATAGAATAATTAATAAATACCTCATACTACAGGAGGAATTAACCTGAGACAGTGTTCCAGATATGAGAGTAGACTGAGAGTAATCAAGCCAGAGGTGAAGACGGAAGCCATGGGGCTGGTGAGGATGTCGGCTGGGGAGGAAGGTAGAGAGGACAGAGCCAGAGCGAAGCCTAAGCTGGTGGAGGGCCAGGAGGCAGAGGAACGGCAAGACGCAGCAGAGCAGGGCGTGGTGGGACGGTGTACGGTCCCAACTACTCAGGATGCTGAGACAGGGATCGCGCGGCCAGGAGCGCAAGACCAGCCTGGGTGACACAGTGACCAGCCACCTCAAAAAAGAAAGAAAGAAAGACAGGAAAAAAAGGGAGTCGTGTAGCCTCTCAGAAGCAAAGGGAAGTGGAATTTAAAATGAGCGATCCGTACTTACGAATGCTATGGAAAAACAAAGGAAAACAAAGACTAGGGAAGCACCATGGTGCACTTCAGAGACAGGCGCCGGGTGCGTGCTGCGGGCTCACGGCAAAAGCCAACGGGAAGCGAGAATAGAAAAGGTCAAAGGAGCTGGGCGTGGTGGCGCACGCTTGTAATCCCCGCACTTGGGAGGCGGAGACAGAAGGATCGCGCTGGTTCCAAATAAACAGGAGACCCTGTTTCCAAATAAAAAAATATAAAATAGGTCTGGGAGTGTAGCCCGGAGGTAGAAGGACTTCCAGGAACCCCAGTACAACCAAAAAAAAAAAAAAAAAAAAAAAAAGAAAGAAACAGGGTCTCACTGAGTTGCAAAGAGCCTCCCTAAGCAGCTGAGGCTGTCCTTGAACGGAGATCCTCCTGTCTCAGCCTCCTGAATGCTGGGATTACAAGTGTGCGCCACCACGCCCGGCTGGCCCTGAGGAGTTTTAGAACAGCTCTACTGGGGCGAATCTGACCCTGGCAAGTCACCACCTCTGTGGTCCTCAAGTCCTCAAGTTCCACCTCGCTCCCCTGGCTATTACCAAGATGAATGGAGGGAAAGTATCTAAAACTACTGCACCAACGTGGCCATGTGCCTCTTAGTTTCCTCAGCACTGAAACACACAAGCGGGGCATTTAGGATGCTTAAGCAGGCAGGTGCTCACAAGCACTGACAAGCACAAGGAAAACAGCCCGCGGTCCAGCACGCCTCGGGAGAAGACGGAGAGGCCGCTCTGGCAGCTGCGCTATCAGAGGCACACAGAGGAGGGAGGCGGAGGTTCTCTGGTGGTGAGATTTGGCCCTGCTGAAAATGGTACTGAAGCCAGGAAAAATGGTACTGATGCCTTTCTCCACACAAACCTGGACACACTCACCTCGGCAATCCACAGCAAAGTGTCTTCTTTGAAACCGAACCCTTTCATTTGATCTTCAATTTCCTGCTGAGTCCTTAAGTTCCTCTCCAAAGCAAATGATGTTTGCTGAGATTGGGTGAGCTGGAGCAGAAGCCTGAAAAGCCAAAGAGCTGCACTGTGCAGGCCCCACTCCAGGACAGCAGCGCCCCGTGCCACAGCCCCAGCAGGCTGTGCGCCCTGGAGGGGGGCAAGGCTCCGCCTCACTGGGACTCTCACTCGAATCCCTACAGTTTCTAGGTCTGAAAAACCACCCGCTTTTATGCTAGAGAGTCATCATTTCTCAAGTTAATAGACCCAAACTTCTCAAGGACAGCTTTATCAAGTAACACCTCAAAAGAGCACGCCGCGGAAGGCAAGTGACTGAGCACCGATGAGTCAGAGTGAGAGGACAAGCCCCGTCGGACTCCTTGCAGACAGGCTTCTGGACTGTGCCTCTGAAGCCAGGGTGCTACGACTCTACCAGTCCCTGACCCCACAGCCGCCGGCCCTCAGGACTAATTAGCTACCCGAGGCAGGGCCCAACCGTGGACCTGCTGAGGACCACTTTGCATTCACCTTACCACGAATGTCCCCACCAAACCCCCACCTGGCCCGGCCCGCCTTCCCCTCCTGTCCCCCTCACTGGCCCCTCCTCACCACGGAGGGTGTGCAGTGGTCAGGCCGCATGGTCCCTACACCCGGAAACGCTCAGTTCCCGGTCACTCATTTCACATGACGAGGGATGTGCCAGACACTCCAGGCACAGGGAGACTGGCAAGTAAGGCAGACAGGTGGCTGCCCCGTGGAGTGGAAGGAGAGAGACCGTAGAAGAGTCATTAACTCCCATAAAAAAAGAACTCAACAAGCCGGGCACACGCTCGTAATCCCAGTACCGGAGAGGCTGAGACAGGAGGATCCGGGTTCGCGAACAACCTCAGCTACTTAGTGAGGCCCTTGGCAACTCAGTGAGACCCTGTTTCGAGATAAAAGAATAAAAAATAGGGCCAAGGGTGTAGCTCAGAGGTAGAATGCCCCTGGGTTCCATCCCAGTTCTGCAAAAAACAAAAAAACAAAAACCCTCAACAGAGTGTGGCTTTGGGGTCTCCCTGGGAGGGGCAGCACAGGAGGGTCTCCCCAAGACACAACTCAAGTTGAGCTGGGACAGTGTCTGAGCAAAGGGCCCACTGGGGGGAAGGGGACCCAGGCACAAGAACTAGCTGGAGGTGTGTGCCCACATCACAAAGATCACTGCTGTGGCCAGAGCACAGCCAGGGAGAAAAAACTTCAGTAAATGAGGCTGAAAAAAAAAGGCAGGGCCAACTCAAGGGAGCCCTTGCCAGCCATGCAAAGAAATATGGCCACGGACTGAGTGTCCGCTCCACACGCCTGTGGAAAGTCAATGCCGCTGTGATGTGCTGATAGACTGTCAGAGTTAAGAGCGTGAATGACCTAAAGCATTTACCTCAGGAGGGGGTTCCTGAGAGAGGCTGAGCTTGGCCCACTTCCTCTCCAGTATTCTTTCTCTCTCTCTTTGTCCCTCTCTGTAACCTTGAAGAACCACCTCCAATCCTGGCCCCATGCTTCAGAGCTGTATCATTTTAAGAATGATTTTAATAGCTTCCTATTCTTTTTTTTTTTTGGTGGTGCTGGGGTTCCTGGAAACCCTTCTACCTCCAGGCTACACTCCCAGACCTATTTTATATTTTATTTGGAAACAGGGTCTCTTAAGCCAGCACGGCTGGCTTCGAACCTGCGCGATCCTCCTGTCTCCGCCTCCCAAGCGTGGGGATTACAAGCGTGCGCCACCACGCCCAGCGGTAGTTTCCTATCCTATAAAGTGGGATTCCAATATGCACCCAAGAGAGTAATGAGGATTAAAATGGACTAATATAAACAAAGCGTTTAGTACTCAGTGTTCGACTGATGAGCATTTCTACCTGGGAACACTGAGTAGAAGCGCTATCCTCCAGAAAGGCTTGGAAGCTTCATCCTCCCTGCCGCGCCGACGGCTCCCTGTTAGGGCCCCGTGGGATTCTGCTCACATTACAGACATACTATTTGGCATCTGTGCACCAGTTACTGCCCTTATACAGCAAATAATATATGGAAAGAGATTGACTATTTTATAGTTTTTGGTAGAGGGGATTAAACCCATGGACATTCTACCTCTGAGCTAGGCCCCCCAACCCCCTTTTATTTATTTTGAATGAGGTTTTACTATATTGTCGAGGATCTTGCTAAGTTGCTAAGCCTGGCTTCAACCTCAACCTTCCTGTTTCATGAAGCCTCCCAGTACTAGGACAGGCATGTGTCCCTGTGTCTGGCCACAAATTGTATTCTTGAGCAAATATGGTAGTTTCTAAATCTTTAAAGGGCTCTGTTCAGATCATAGAAAATATTCAAATCATTTACCAAGTGCCTAGAACTTTTTGAAGCTTAAAATTAGAAAAATAAGGCTGGGCACAGTGGCATATGCCTTTGATCCCAGTTCTTGGGAAGCTGACATAGGAGGATCACAGGTTTGAGGCCAAAATATGGTAACTTAGTGAGACCTTGTTTCAAAATAAAAAATAAACCAGGCATGCTGGTGCATGCTTGTAATCCCAGCATTTGGGAGGCTGAGACAGGAAGATTGCAGTTCGAGGACAGCCTCAGCTACTTAGTAAGGTCCTTTGCAACTCAGGGAGACCTTGTTTCAAAATAAAGAATAAAAAATAGGGCTGGGGGTGTAGCTCAGAGGTAAAATGCCCCTGGGTTCAATCCCCAGTACCACAAAAACAAAAAAAAAAAAAAAAAAAAAAATAAAAGCCTGGTATAGTGGCACACACCTGTAATCCCAGTACCTGGGAGGCTGAAATGAGAGGATTCCTGGTTCGAGGATAGCCTTAGCAACTTAGCGAGATTCTTGGCAACCTAAATGAGAACCTGTCTCAAAACAAAAATTAAAAAGGATTGGGGGTGTAGCTCAGAGGTAGAGTGTCCCAGGGTTTAATCTCTAGAGCCAAAGAATAAGGTCTGTAGACAGAGCTCAGTGGTAGGATGCCCCTGGGTTCACTCTAAGTACAAAGGCAGGGAGGGAGAGAGGGAGGGCAGGCGGAGAGGCAGAGAGCGCTCTTCCCTGCGCTAATTCTCTGTGCCGTCATATCCACTCTTGGCTTACCTGGTTCGAATCAAAGCGGCGCAGGCCTTTATCTGAGTCTCTGCCGACTCTGCTTCCCTCCTTTCCACCACACAGTTCTGAATATCGTGAAGCACTTTCTCAGTTTTCCGGCCATCACTGGCACTTGCTTCTTTGGAAAACACAGAGCTCTGCGGTACAATTTCAGAGAAACACAAAATACGGTCTCTTCCTGAGTGTGGAAAGGAGGCACTGACAGTCCTGCTGCTCGAGGTGAGGCCGTTCTGGCTCTCAGAGGACTCGGAGGACGCAGAAGGAGCTGGCCCCAGACTCAAGTAAGCCTCCGCCAATTTGCCCCAGCTCCAAGGATTAAAAGGATGCAAAGAAATCAGTTTCTGCAGGCAGAAAATTGTTTTCTCCAAGTTCTGCAAACTTGACCAAATAGCAAACTGGAGGTAGAGCACGGTGGTTAAATGGTCCGTGTTAGTCGCTTTATTTTCCTAAGGAGAGAAGAAAAAAGAAAAAAACCTTAAACTGTTAAGTGTTTTCCATATAAAAACCAAGAATCTTTCATGTAGATACAAGTTGAGTAAACTAAACAAACTTCAATAGCTCTCATGTTTGAAACTCTAAGCCTAAGAAATACATACAACTTAACAAAATAGTCCCCAGCCATTCTCGGACAGCCCGTCATAGGAATGTACCAATTCATGTGACAGTGCCTGGCACAGTTCAGCACCAAAAATATAAATGTCAGTTTATTTTAATGTTTACCATTATCCTTGATGTCTTTAGCCAGATATCTAAAAAGATCTTAGCCAATTTTCTTACGCCCTGGATCTTAAAGTGAATGGTATCACTTTAATATCCAAGGCTTTCTAAACACCCCAAAGGCAATCCCCTTGAGGAAGTGAACAGACCCCATGTGCACATCTTACTTGGCTTGACATCTTAAACAAGACAAGCTCCTGGGTGCGACGTCGTCACTGAGTCCAAATGCCCTCCCTGCTAACTCTTACCAAGGCCAACTACTTTTGGCCAGAGGAAGTTGCTTGGTTTTCTTCTGATTAGAAAACTCTTTTCAAGTCTCCCTAACTAGATCGCTACCTCTTGCTTAACCTACTGTACAACAAACACCCTCTGAGTGATAAGAAACAGGCCTGCTTTTTCTAAATCCACAGAAAGCAGAAGGCAGAGTAAAATTACCTTCGAGCCAATGTGAATTCTAAGGGAAGCCTGGCCTGCGAGCGTCCACAGCAAGTTCCTGCGTAGAACTACACTGCAGGAGCCGAGCCTCCCAGCAGCAGCCAGACAAGCTGCAGCTCAGGAAGCAGAGGCCAGTGGGGGCTCAGAATCCACCCCTGAGTGAAAAGATGGGAAACGGAGCCACATGACCCATTTAGTGAAGCCCGACCTCCCCAAAGGCAGAATACACCTTGTTTTATTAGTACTGCTATTTAGTGTCTATCCTTCTAGCAGAATCTGTCTCAAAATAAAATACTAAGAATCTGTCTCAAAATAAAATACCAAGCCAGGCATGGTGGCGCATGCTTGTAATCCCCGCGCTTGGGAGGTGGAGACAAGAGGATCGCGCAGATTCGAAGCCAGCCACGCTGGCTTACGAGACCGTGTTTCCAAATAAAAAGTATAAAATAGGTTTGGGAGTGTAGCCCGGAGGCAGAAGGGCTTCCAGGAACCCCAGTACCACCAAAAAAAAAAAACCAAAAAACTAAGAATCTATTAGAATCTGTCTCAAAATAAAACACTAAGGGCTGAGAGTATAGCTCAGTGGTAGACAAGTTGCATAGTTAGCACCGCGCTCTGGGTTGCATCCCCAGTATCAAGGGGGAGAAAAATTAACCAGCAATTAGTAGAGAGAGGGAAAGAAAGAACAAAGCATAGCTGTTTTCTCTGTTCTTGAGGCAATTTCAGCCAAGGTTTCCTCGCACTTCGAGAGGCTGAGGTCCTGTGCAGTAACCCCGGGGTTAGCAAAGATTAATGCAAACACTTCTCACTGACCCTGGGTCAGTGGTACCCACGGGGATCAAGTTCCTGCCACAGTGCCTCATTAACTCCCTTGAAGAAGGAGGACGGTCATAATATACTAGGATTGGTCAATTTAGACCAAGTCCCAAATAAAATTTACACAAAAATCCACAGAAGTAAACCATAAATGTCTTAACCTGAAAACAAAAACAGAATCTAGATTTACAAAGCACCGTCTTTATTCCTTAAAAAACTCTGCAAAAACTGTTTGTAATCCCCGCACTTGGGAGGCTGAGACAGGAGGATCACATGGATTCAAAGCCAGCCTCAGCTACTTAGTGAGGCTCTCAGCAACTTAGTGAGACCCTGTTTCCAAATAAAATATAAAATAGGTCTGAGAGTGTAGCCCAGAAATAGAAAGCCCCTGGGTTCCATCCCAGTACCAGAAAAAAAAAAAAAAAAAAACCCTGTTTAAAAATTTATTTATTTATTTTATTTATTTATTTTTTTTAAGTGGTACTGGGGGTGGAACCCAGAGGGTTTCTACCTCTGGGCTATACTCCCAGACCTTTTTTATATTTTATTTGGAAACAGGGCCTCACTACGTTGCTGAGAGCCTCACTAAGTAGCTGAGGCTGGCTTCGAATCCATGTGATCCTCCTGTCTCAGCCTCCCAAGCGCAGGGATTACAAGTGTGCGCCACCACACCCGGCCTCTGTTTAAAAATTTAAAAGCCTATTAAGTTTGACTGGGTATGAGAAGTCAGGTTGTTTTTTAACTTTTTCTACTGACAAAAGTAAAATATGACTCATTGCAGAAATTTTTGAAAATAAACTAAAAAAAAATCTAAAAAGGAAAACAGATCACTGATAATCTTTCTGCCCTACATATTTATTCTTCCCAGGAATAAAATCTCTGTAAATGAGATCTCCAGAAAACAAAGATCAAGCTAAGCACAGGACAAACATTACAAGAAAACGATTGCAGCGAGAGCTCCAAATTGTGCGTCATGATAAAGCTCTTACACTACTGGTGAGTTTCTTATGCCTCTCCAAACCCACCCATTTTGCTGCCAGCAAGAAGTCTGGTTTTCAAGCCGGGCGTGGTGGCGCACGCTTGTAGTCCCCGCACTTGGGAAGCGGAGACAGGAGGATCGCGCAGGTTTGAAGCCAGCCGTGCTGGCTTAAGACACCCTGTTTTCCAAATTTAAAAAGTATAAGAGTATGTCAGGAAATAAACGATTCAAGTGTCCTGGGTATAGGAACGTGTGTGAAAACAAGCGATAAGACCACTCACCAAGTTTGCAGCGATCGCCAGCGCCTCGGCGTGCCTTCCCAGCTGAGCCAGACACCGAGCCCGGCCTTCTTGGACATCCCTCTTCATGGCAAAATTGGTAGATGGCAATTTTTCAGAGATACTGGAATACTCCTGCAGTGCTTTCTGATCATTAGTTGTTTAAAAAAGGGAGAAGGGAGGAGAGGAGAGGGGATTTGGTATCAGGATGATTTTTTTCCTAGGTGGAAGGTAATATAATTGACCCTACAGTGAACCAAGGGAGAGCTGAGTGTTGTAGTCAGTACTATTTTGCTAAAACACAGACAGAATCCCTGGAGGACACAATGACTGCTATCATGGAAAGGACCACTGCATTGCTGGCAGAGAATTCTGGAGCCAGAGAAACCAGGCTTCACATCCTAGTTTTGCTGCTACCTTGATTTGCTTTGCTCTTGTTGTACTGGGGATTGAACCTAGGGGCATTCTACCTCTAAACTACACCCCCAGCCTTTTTATTTTTCATTTTGAAGCAGGGTCTCACTAAGTTTCTGAGGCTAGCCTCAAACCCATCCTCCCGTCTCAGCCCTGCTATTATATTATAACCTTTCATCAATATTCTCCTGAAGGCCAGGCGTGGTGGCACACGCCTGTAATCCCAGCATTCAGGAGGCTGAGACAGGAGGATAGCGGTTCACAGCCAGCTTCAGCTACTTAGTAAGGTCCTTTGCAACTCAGTGAGACCCTGTTTCAAAAATAAAAAGACTAAAGCCAGGTTTGGTGGCACATGCTTGTAATCCCAGTGCTTGGGAGGCTGAGACAGGAAGATCGCAAAGGTTCAAAGCCAACCTCAGCTACTTAGTGAGGCTCTCAGCAACTTAGTGAGACCCTGTTTCCAAGTACAATATAAAAAATAGGTCTGGGAGTATAGCCCAGAGGTAGAAAGCCTCTGGGTTCCACCCCCAGTACCACCAAAATAAATAAATAAATAAATAAAATAAAAAGACTAAAAACTAAGACTGAGGGTATAGCTCAGAGGAGAATACCTGGGTTCCATCCCCAGTACTACAAAATAAATAAGTAAATAAGTAAATAAATAAATATAAAAAGACTAAAAACTAGGGCCGGGGTGTAGCTTGGAGGTACAGTGTCCCTGGATTCTATCCCCAATACTGCAAAAAATAAAAATTAAAAAAAAAAATATATATATATATATATATCCTCCTGGAGATGTAAATACATAAAGTAAAACTGACTCCTACTTGTTTGTTCTTCCTTTCTCTTGCACATTTTGGGGTGCTTTGTTCCCATGACACTATGAAGAATCTGCAGGGATCCCCAAAAGATTCTTTTATTGAAGTTATATGAAACAAACCTTATAGAGCCATAGAGAAAAAAAAATATGGGGGTCTAAGATTATAAACATGCATTGTAAAAATTCACCTTCAAAAACAACGTGCTCATAACTTAGCACACTGTTACTTACATATAGTGTAGCTGATTAAACAAAAGCCCACTTCAAGTACCACGGTGTCACGCTGCGTCCTACCTGGTACTCCCGTCGTCTGTAGGCCAAGTCGCCCTTGAATTTCCTGACAGTTAGAACTTCAACATCATCGCTGCTCTCTGTTTCTTCATAAAACCACTAGAAATCGTAAAAATAACACATTATAGAGAAGAAAGCTATGCTTTTCCACCTCGTCTTCAGAAGCAATTGCCCATAATCTAACCAATTAAACCTCAAAAAAGACATACATCCTCAAGGTAACTTGGGGAAAACATTTGATAAAGAATGCCAATTTTAATGATGACTCATTTTCATTATAATTATCCTAAGCAATAAATATGCCAATAATATATCTTCTCAAAAAACCAGCACAGGAGTATATGGCTTTATCTACGGCATTTTTCCCCCTTCGGTGCTAGGGAGTGAACCCAGGGGCATTCTACCTCCAGCCCCATTTTATTATTTATTTATGTATTTATTTTGCTGTTCAGGGGATGGAAGCCAGGGGCACTGTACCTCCAAGCTACACCCCCAGCCCAATTTTTTATTCCTTATTTTGAAACAAGGTCTCACTAAGCTGCAGAGAGCTTTGCTACATGGCTGAGGCTGGCTGCAAACTTGCCATCCTCCTGTCTCAGGCTCCCAAGTACTGAGATTACAAGTGTGCGCCACCACACCCAGCCCCATTTTATTTTTATTTTGAAACAGGTTCTCATTAGTTGCAAAACTGGTGAGACTGACTATGAACTTCTGATACTCTTGTCTCAGCCTTCCAAGTGTGTGCAACCATGCCTGACTAACTACACAAGTTTGGAGTGGAGGGGTCTGGGGATGGAACCCAGGGGCATTCAACCTCCGAGCTACACCCCCTGCCCTATTTCTTATTCTATCTTGAGACAGGATCTCACTAAGTTGCGGAGGGTCTCACTACATTATGGAGGACCTCGCTAAGTAGCTGAGGCTGTCGGCGAACCGTGATCCTCTGGTTTCAGCCTCCCAAATGCTGGGATTACAAGCATGCGCCACCATGCCCAGCTCTATCTATAGCATTTTTGATGTGCAGTGTGGTACCTGGGAATCTACATTTATCTTACACAGTTCACAATGGTTTTTTTTTATTATTATTATTATTTTTTTTTTTTTTGGTGGTACTGGGGGTGGAATCCAGAGGCTTTCTACCTCCGGGCTATACTCCCAGACCTATTTTATATTTTATTTGGAAACAGGGTCTCACTAAGTTGCTAAGAGCCTCACTAAGTAGCTGAGGCTGGCTTCGAACCAGTGCGATCCTCCTGTCTCAGCCTCCCAAGCGCAGGGATTACAAGCGTGCGCCACCACGCCCGGCTCACAATGGTTTTTTAAAGTAAGATATGGCCGGGCATGGTGGCTCATGCTTGCAATCCCAGCATTTGGGAGGCTGAGACGGGAGGATCACAGGTTTGCAGCCAGCCTCAGCTACTTAGTGAGGCCCTCCGCAACTCAGTGAGACCCTGTTTCAAAATAAAGAATAAAAAATAGGGCTGGGAGTGTAGCTCAAAGGTAGAAATCCCCTAGGTGCCATCACCAGTACTGCAAAATAAATAAATAAATAAATAAATAAAGTAAGATATGTTTTCCTGTAGAACAATTTTAGAGTGGATGCACTAGAGGCTGACTGCTCTTTATGCAAAGAACATAGAGGACAGAATTATGGTTGTGGCACTATTATAAAAATGTTGTAAAGGCATAAAAGGAGAATCTAAGCAAAAGATAGAAACTAAGGCTGAAAAGACACTGCAATACAACCAAATATGAAAGGCCTGTAGGAGAAAAGTCAGAGGAAATGCCCACCTGGGATACGTTATTTGCTTTGACTGAGATTTCTTGACTTTCACATAAAAGAACATCTGAGGAAAAGCACTCTGTGCCGGTTCTTCCAGCTCAACCTCCCTCTTACAGTAAGACACGCTGAGCGGAAGAAAGCCCAGCCGGTTAAACACTGTTAATTTGAACATAACTACCTTAGTGATGGTTTCGCAATCACACTCTAATTGCATGCCACTATTTCTAAAAGAGCCACTTGAGGAGCAAGGCCCCCCTGCTATCTTAGTGAAGTGAGTCCTCTCCTCCGCCTGATCCTCAAAGTAGAGGACGCCAGGAGCCCACTCTCGGTTCTGTCTCAAGCAAGTCACTCAACAGTAGTCTGTACTGAGCCAGGTCCAGTAACCTCGGTCTGTAATCCCAGCACTTGAGAGGCTGAGACAGAAGGATCACAGGTTCAAGGCCAGCCTCAGAAACTTAGAAAGACGCTCAGCAACTTAGCAAGAAAAACACTGTTCTGAAATTTAAAAAAAAAAATTTTTTTTAAAGGGCTGAGACTAGCTGGGCGTGGGGGCGCACACGTGTAATCCCCGTGCTTGGGAGGTGGAGACAGGAAGATTGCGCCGGTCCGAAGCCAGCCGTGCTGGCTTAAGAATCCCTGTTTCCAAATAAAATGTATAAAATAGGTCTGGGAATGTAGCCCGGAGGCAGAAGGGCTTCCAGGAACCCCAGTACCACCAAAAAAAAAAAAAAAAGGCTGAGACTAGCTAGGCATGGTGGTACACACGTGTAATCCCAGCTAGTTGGGAGGCTGAGACCAATACCACAATAAATAAATAAATAAATAAATAAATAAATAAATAAATAAGTAAGTAAGTAAGTAAAATAAAAGGGTTAGCTGGGCGTGGTGGAGCACACTTGTAATCCCAGTGATTGAGAGGCTGAGACAGGAGGATCGCACAGGTTCGAAGCCAGCCTCAACTACTGAGTGAGGCTCTCAGCAACTTGGTGAGACCCTGTTTCCAAATAAAGTATAAAATAGGGTCTGGGAGTATAGCCTGGAGGTAGAAAGCTCCTGGGTTCCACCCCCAGTACCACAAAATAAATAAATAAATAAATATATAAATAAATAAGTGGGCTGAGGATACCTCTGGGTTCAATTCCCAGTACCAAAAAAGTCTGTTCTGGACCCACTGTTTCCCTTTGTACTCTACGGCTCTCTAGCTATGGTTTCAAGAGCCAGTCTCAACTTCCTGACCAATAACCTGTGAAGCTCCATCCAATTTCTATTATCCTACTGGGAAATGACACAGCAAAGTTGGTTTTCAAATGATTATGTGTATTCCACCACATAACCTGCAGGTCACAAGAATCCAGACAGAAGATGCCTTCAAATACCGCTCTCAAGGGTGGGATTTCACGAACAAGGCTTAACATGTGGTCTGAACAGAATCTGAGGAGGCTGGGACAACAGAGACTGTCTAACCCAAACTCCTACGTTTACACCACAGAAAACTAGCATGCCTTGAAAGAGGCCTCTTTATTTGTGAGGAGCATATTTTCTTAGTCACAGAGCAAACCCATTCTAAAGTGAAGAGACTTTGGGGTTTTACTTTATATGTAAGTAGACAGCACACCACGCCTGGCAATATTCTTTCCTTTCACTCCCACAATAACTCTGTAAGCCAGGAAGTATCTTTCTCAAAAGAGAGATAAGGAACTGCTAGCTACTACCATGGGGTTCAAGGGCTGTATGTCACAACCTGAACTTTTTTTACACTCCACTTGACCACCAGAGCCCATTCTGTTTTCAGTTTTACACAACAGAGTACTGAAGGTAACTTCAGATGGTAAGAGAAAATGTACTGGAAACAAAACAAAAATACAACCCGGGAATTCCTGAGGGCCTGGCATCTCTATACAACTACCCCGGAACCTGCGTTCCTCCTGTCTGAGCCTCCCAAGTCCTAGGATGACAGGGTGAGCCTCCATGCCAGGCTTCATCCATGCAGTTATAAAACAAAAGACACAGAAATTTACAAACAAAGGCGACATCCACGAAGGAGCCCAGCAGGGTGCCTGGGCCAGGGTTTCACAAACTATGCCTGCGGAGATGTGATTCACACTCCCCACACAAGACACAGAAACAGTAATTTCAGCACAAGCACCTGTTCTTATTTTGAACTGGCAGGCCCGCAGAGGGTGCAAGTTAGGAGGTGTGCTGAGACAGGAGGATCGCGGTTCGTGGACAGCCTCAGCTACTTGGTGAGGCCTCTGCAACTCAGTGAGACCCTGTTTCAAAATAAAGAATAAAAAATAGGGCAGGGGGTGTAGCTTGGAGGTAGAATGCCCATGGGTTCCACCCCCAGAACCACACACAAAAAATTTTTTTTAATTTAAAAAATAAAAATGAAAAGACTAAAAAATAGGGTGGGGTGTAGCTAGGAAGTACAATGCCCCTGGGTTCCATCCCCGGTACCGAAAAAAAAAAAAAAATTACATAATAGAGCCGAGTGTGGTGTCGCACCCGTGTAATCCCAGCATTCGGGAGGCTGAGGCAGGAGGATCGTGGTTCGCGGACAGCCTCAGCTACTTAGTGAGGCCCTTTGAGATTCAGTGAGACCCTGTTTCAAAATAAAGAATAAAAAATAGGGCTGGGGGTGTAGCTCGGAGTGGGAATGCTCCTGCGTTCCATCCCCAGTACCGCAATAAATAAATAAATAAATAAACACCAAAAAAACCTGTGTTGGAACAAAACTATTTCATTTCTGGAGGAGGAATCAGAAGACTTCCTGGCGAGGGCGACACTGTCCGGCCCCCGCCCGGGTTCGCAGCGGGCGGGGCCGGTCACCATGGCAACCGGCGTCCCGAGCCCGCGGGCCGGCGGCCGGGTGGGCTGGGGGCCCAGGCCCAGGCCCAGCCCCGCGCCGGCGAGCGAGGCACCCGGGCCCTCACCTGCGGCTCGCAGCGCTTGGCGCGGTAGGGCGCGGGCGGTCCGGGCCGCCTCTCGGGCCCGTCCTCGAACACCGAGTCCTCGAACTCGCCGCCGATCCACCAGCACCCCGGCTCCATCGCGCGCCCACCGCCGGCCACCGAGAGCGGCGGCGCCTAGAGCGGCCCGGCGGGCGACCGGAAGCGGCGCGCGGCATGCCGGGACGGGTAGTCTCCGAGGACCACGCGCGACGCGGTCGGCGGAGGACTGGCGCTGTAGTCGCCCGGTCCCGACCCCCGGGGCGGAGCGCTGGACTTCTCGGTGTCTGGAGGTGGGCAAAGGGAGCCTTATATTCGCGCGTCAAAAAGCGCTGACTCCAAAGTCGTTTAAAACCACTTTAAAAGTCGGGCGTGATGGCGCACGCCTGTCATCTCAGCACCTGGGTGGCTGAGACTGAAGGATCACAGGTTCGAGGCCAGCCTCGCAATTTAGTGAAACTCTCAAAATAAATAATTGAGCTGAGAATGTAGCTCAGAGGTAGAATGCCCCTGGATTCAATCTCCACTACCATAAAAATAAATAAATCTCCTCTAAATACCTTTTTGACCTCTGACCGTATCCCTTCACTGTGCCAAGTACTTTATTTTTGCATTTTTTGTCTTTAAACAATCTTAGGAAAGGTGCAGTGATTTTTATTTTGCAAGTGAAGATACTGGGGTGCGAAGAGGTTACATTACTTGCTTAGAATATTATTCCATGTCTACAGAGCTTGGAAATTCAGAAAGTCCCCATGTCTCTGGAGAAGCAGCACACCACCAGTAACAGACCAGAATTATCCATGCATCTATAAAACAGAAGACACAGAAATTGACTAGGGATTTGATTAGGGAGCATCCATTCTGCGTGGAGAAAAACATCAATTCCCAGAATTCTAAGACTAACACTTATTCAAACTTTTATATTTTCAAGATGTTTCTTGACTCTGAAAAGACTGGTGCAAGATACTGGCACAAAACATTGCGGTGACGATATTTTGGTGACAAAATATTGCACACCACCACATTACTGCACTCTATTACACAGAAGGTAATAAACAGTATTTCTAATTTCTGTTTTCTTTTTCCTATTTTTTCAGTGTTCTTTCTTTTTTTTTTTTTTTTTTTTTCTTTTGGTGGTACTGGGGTTCCTGGAAGCCCTTCTACCTCTGGGCTACACTCCCAGACAGAATATATATAATTTTTTTTTTTTTTTTTTTTTTGGTGGTGCTGGGGGCGGAACCCAGGGATTTTCTACCTCCAGGCTATACTCCCAGACCTATTTTCTATTTTATTTGGAAACAGGGTCTCACTAAGTTGCTGAGAGCCTCACTAAGTAGCTGAGGCTGGCTTCAAACCCATGTGATCCTCCTGTCTCAGCCTCCCAAGCGCGGGGATTACAAGCTTGCGCCACCACGCCCGGCTTCAGTGTTCTTTCTTTAACCCAATTTCCTACTCTACAAATTCACCCAGGAACCTAATCTAATGGCCTCAGTTTTCAATATCATCCCTCTGCTGATTACTCCCCAAATCTAGAACCAACCCAATTATCCAGCCGGTTTGGGTGGAAGGCTCACTGACTCACCCCCATGCATCCACTACTGACAAACTCATCCAGAGAACACCCATTTAAAAAAAAGGAATACACCCAATTAAAAAAGGAAGGGGGCGGTTTGTTTTTCCATCAGAAATGTAATATTCTATATTAGGAAAAATAGAATATAGAAAAATAGAAGATAAAAGGTAATGCATAATATCATTACCTAGAAGTAATGAGGCCCATAAAAGGTAGCAATATTTGCCCTGATGTTAATATGCCCATCTTATCAGGAGAGGCCACACAGCGAGTGTCTGTGGACATCAAGTGCCTGGTTTATGTGGGTTAATGATCCTTTGCAGTTATTCACTGATTGCAACCCAATTTGTAAAATGAATATTGATTTAAATCGATATTCAGCTAGGCGTGGTGGTACCCACTTGTAATCCCAGCATTTGGGAGGCTGAGACAGGAGGATCACAGTTCATGGACAGCCTCAGCTACTTAGTGAGGCCCTTTGTAACTCAGTGATACCCTGTTTCAAAATAAAGAATAAAATAGGTCTGGGAGTATAGCCCGGAGGTAGAAAGCCCCTGAGTCCTACCCCCAGTGCCACCAAAAAAAAAAAAAAAAAAGAATAAAAAATAGGGCTGGGGGTGTAGCTCAGAGGTAGAATACCCCTGGGTTCAACCCCCAGTAAAACACACAAACAAAAAAAGAAAGTAAAAATACAACCAATACAACGAGAAAAATACAACTAATTCCCACTAGCCATACACTCTACAAAGAACCTGTGAACATGGATCCTATATTTAATATAGAACAAATGGTCCTGGGTCAGGATCCTGGGAGCCTCTGGTCACAATATTTTCATCAATCAATTTTCAACTTTATGAGTTTCCCTTTAGAAACACCTGACACATACAGTTGACGCGTTAACTTTGAACCCATGGCTGATGCACTGTAACTGCTGTATGAAGCCCATCAAAATTCTTTCTCCATAGGACAACAGCCAGACTTTTTGTCTTTAGAAATGCTAGACAGCACTTTAGCACTAGACATGGAGGCTATTTTAAAGAGTGAAATCACCAGTAAACACACACACACACACACACACACACACACACACACACACACACCCCACACAGAGGAAACACGGCACTATAGACTACTAAAAGGATGCTTCTTTGCATTGAGAAATACGGCAGGGCACTGCCCGGTGGACCTCAGCTGGGATGCGCACACGAAGCAACTCGAATTTCTTGCCATTCTATGCCTGTACAGGAATGACCAAGAAAATGCCATCTGTATTTATTTTGGGGTTACCAATAAATTTTACTGAGTAGGAAAATGTGTGTGTGCAGAAACCATGAAGAATGAGGACTGACTATATTTGCAGATCATGCTATTTGATAAGGCCGTGCCATCCAGAATATATGGCACTCCTAAAAACCAACAACAAAGAAGCCACCCAGTCAAAACATTGGGAAAAGGACTTGAACAGACATTTGTCCAAAAAAGATAAACAAATGGTCAATGACAGTATTAGGGCGGTACAAACCCAAACCTCAGTGAGATAGCACTTCATGCGGAAGATTACTGTGATTTTTTTTTTCTAGCTCCAAGTTTACTACACTGTGTAATAATTTTTTAAAAACTGAAAATGTACATTCTGTACATTGCTGGTGAAATGTAAGATGTAGAGATGCTGTGGAAAATATATTGGCAATATGGAAGAGCTGGGTTATTCCTCCAAAAGTTAAGCACAGAATTACCATACAGCTCGGGAATTCCACTCTTAGATATACAGCCAAAAGAACGGAAGCAGGGACTCTCACAAATGCTGCGTGCCAGTGCTCACTGCAACACTATTCACAAGACTCAAGAGGTGGAAACAACCCAAGGTCTGTCAACACGAGTGGTTAACCAGTATGCGTGATGTGTATACACATGTGTGTAATATACACACATATATAATGTGTGTGTACCTGTGTGTACATATATAACGGAATATAATTCAGTCAGAGAGAGGAACAAAATTCTGATATATGCCACATGAATAAATGGACTTGGAAGCATCATGCTAAGCGAAATAAGATGGGCACAAAAGGACAAACACTATATGGCTCCACTTATTTGAAATATCAAGAATAGGCAAATTCAGAGAGACAGAATCGATCAAGGAGGATGAAGAGTTGCTGCTAGTGGTAACAAGTTTCTGTTGGGGTAATGAAAATTTTTGGAAATAAGTGGTGATGATTGCACAACCATGTCAATATAATTTAATGCCACTGAAGTGTACACGTTAAATGGGTGTAAGGGCAAAATATATGTTCTGTATATTTTACCACAATTTTTTTAAACTGACTTAATTAATAAAAAAATCACTGAAAACTACCAATTACTACTAACTTTTATTTGTATTCAAGGACACAATCAACCAGGAGAGAAGGGTTCTTTTGCTCTGTCAAATAAATATTTTCAAAAGCTAGCAAACATCAGAGCAGAATTTTATCAGGCCTATAAAAGAGATGAGAAATTTTATTAATAGTTATTTACAACTATACAGAATTAACATATTGCAAGGGAAACATAAATATATTCAAAGGCTTCATTTCCAATACTTGACATTTCAAATTCTGAAAACATTAAATTACTGTCAAACAAAACTCAGACCACATTAGCAATGGTTTAAAAAAGGGAGGAATTTAATCATTACAATCCAGAGTGCTTTAAGAAGTTTTTAAACGTGTAAAAGAAAAAAAACAGTTTAGTGCATTCAATTGTTACAGTTTTTACATTGCTTCTTTTTTAAAAAAGTTAACAGTAGTATGAAAAAAGCCACCCACAAAGCCAACTGTCTGAGTGAAGGAATCGGCTAAATTGCAGCATTTTGGAATTTTCCTAATAAAGCTATAGTTAAAAAATAAAAGTTTATAAAAATGAAAGCAGCATGCATATTCAAGGCTTTTTCATAACATTTTCATTAGCTGACAAACATTGAACCAAGAGCTTAATATTTAGTATTCATTAATTTAGAAAAACTGGCCAACCTCACTACATGTGATCATTCAGAAAAACATCTTAAAATCCAAAGCTAATTCAACTGAACATTTCTTCTACAGAGAAAGCACGTTTTGAGAAAATGGTCCTATGGTCACAAAAGAAAAGGTCCTCAACATGAATGAACAGCACCGATCTTTACAACGTTTTGAGTTAGTGTTAACTTTCGGTCTCCCGATACCTCAAGAGTTAACAGTTAACATTTCTGTGATTCCTAAGTGAAAAGCTAACGTTAACTCATTCGGATCAGTTCAGAATTTTTTCTCTGTTCACTTTGAAATCATGACACATGGTAGAATTTCACCGAAATATAATTCTTGAAAATTCTGATCTGATACCTGTATGAACATTTCTCATTTCCACACAATTGTAAGAAAACACTAAGTATATATTTACTACATGATTCTTTTTCACATTTTTGGTACAACTTTTATTTTAGAGTCTCACCCTATTCAACTTTTTGTCACTTTCTTTTCCTTCTTTAGTATTATTTTCCACTTAATAAAAAGCAAATCAGCTTCGAATGAAAAAAGTAACAAAAGCATCACAAGTAGAAATAGTGGTATCCATGAGTGTGTTTAATGAAAGATCCAATCATTAAGGGCCAGTGACACCACGGAATCCTACTGTTCTCAACAGGTGTAAATAAGCTACATTTACACTTGAAATTGTGTAAGTCCAGGCACAACTTTCAATCTTGGTGCAGGGCCTGATGAATAAGACACAAAATAAATCAGGGTTTGGTTTTTTTGTTTTCCCATTTCTGACAATTTTTGCTCTGTAAAATGTTTGGTCACTCAAAGCTATAAGCTTAATCACATATCAAGAATATAGGCAATACAGCCCAACTTACTAGACACACAGTAGTAAACTGGACTAAACATGAGGACAAGTTCTAGTGGTCAATAACCCCCTCAGAAAGTCTAAGATTCAGAATGTCTCCATCGTATCAGAATAAAATTGTACTGAATTAAAATTCAAATTTTTACAAGATTTTTTAAACTAGTGTTCTATTTACATTGCAGAACTTCCGCCAACTGCAGTAGTTTAACTTTGGCACAACATTAAGTTCCATTTCTTTTGGATATTGGATCCTGTTTTTTGAGAGAGTATACGCCCCCAAACATTTTCAGTGTCATCAAAGATTGGGCCCATTCACAGTAAATCAGACATCTTGAGTTGAAAATAGATTCTCCTTCAACATTTTGAAGCAGCTATAAAAGAAAAAAAAAATCACAAAAAACTGAAACTTGAAAAAAGCCATATTTTAATTTTTAACACTTTTAGAACAAAAATTATCAATTCGCCATGAAACACATCCTCTGATTTTCCTAATAATACTGAGACCACTTACCATATACATCTCATATAATGCACCATACTTCATGTGAAATTCATACATGTATATGCCCCTCCACTCCAGGCTTGCTTATGGACTTCCATCAACTTTCTCTAATCACTTACTTTAAAATTATTAGTAGGAAGAATATATTCATTGTCAGGATTTATAATAAATTATGAAATCTAAAGACCTGTATTTTTCTGTTTTTATACAAGTTAAATATGTACTTTATTTCCTACAAAAACTATTTCTAGAAGGCTTGAGTATTTTTTTTTCAACTGGGAATTGAGCCCAGAAATTATATCTGAAGTACGCCTGAGCTCTATCCTGAGCCTAATTTATTAATTTATTTATTTTATTTATTTTTAGTGGTACTGAGGATGGAACCCAGGGGCTTTTCTACCTCCGGGCTATACTCCCAGACCTATTTTATATTTTATTTGGAAACAGGGTCTAAGTTGCTGAGAGCCTCACTGAGTAGCTGAGGCTGGCTTCGAACCTGTGCAATCCTCCTGTCTCAGCCCCCCAAGCGCGGGGATTACAAGCGTGCACCACGATGCCCAGCACCTTTTTATTTTGAAACAAGGTCTTGCTAGGTTGCCAAGGCTGACTTCAAACTTGAAGTCCTCCTGCTTCAGCCTCCTAAGTGGCTGAGAATACAGGCATATGTGATTGTGCCCAAGTAAGAAATAACTTAGAGGAAATTTATGGCAAATCCTCTAATTAGTGAAAAATTACTTTATTATAAATCAATGACAACTGCTAACTAATGTTTTATAATTTTAGGCTTGTGTGTGTGTGTGTGTGTGTGTGTGGTACTGGGGATGGAACCCAGGGGCCTTCTACCTCTGGGGTACAGCCCCAGATGTATTTTATATTTTATTTGGAAACATTTTCTCACTAAGTAGCTCAGAGCCTCACTAAGCTGCTGAAGATGCCTTGAAAGTTACCTTCTGTCTCAGCCTCCCAAGTACTGAGATTACAAGCATGAGCGACCACACCCGGCTTTTTTGTATATTTTAAATGCAAGTCTTATACAATTCTATGTATAGCATAAAACCAATAATACTTGTAATGCAAATCTCTGAGAGCTATGGTGTTTTGTTTTGTTTTGTTTTGCGGGTATGGGGATGGAACCCAGGAGCATTTGACCTCCGAGCTATACCCCCAGCCCAATTTTTATTCTTTATTTTGAAACCGGGTCTCACTGAGTTGCAGAGGGCCGCACTAAGTAGCTAAGGCTGTCCGCGAACCGTGATCCTTCGGTCTCAGCCTCCCGAATGCTGGGATTACAAGCGTGCGCCACCACTCCCAGCTGAGAGCTGTAGTTTTATGTGAATTTTTTTAACCATAATTAGAATCTATAATAGTGTTAATATATAATATAATAATTATCCACACCAATTTAAAGTATGGTCAAAGTAAATCACACAGAAAAATTCATGTTATTTTTAGGTCACAACTCCCAAAATATCACTGCAAAGTCTGAAACAACAATTCACTGCAGCAACAAATTTGTTGATTTAATGTTGGCTGAGTGCACATTCTTGTGTTTAGCAATAAAAAAAAAATGCCTGTTAAAAATATTTTATGCATCTGGGTCAGAACAAAGCCTTTCCTGAAGGCTTTCGGACATGAGGAAGTAGGGGGCTAATAGGGCTGCACAAAACTGGTTAGCTTCTTGTAACTTAACAATGCTTATATTATGCCCAAAACCTGGAATGAGATTTATATTGCTTTTAAAAATAGGTACATTTTAACTCATCTGTTTTTCTACCTTAAAAAATGTTAATGAGAAGAAAACCTGAAAAGGGATTGCTAAGAAATGACTAGAGTCTGGCACATGTTAGAATCTCTATAAATAATTGTTAAAATAAATAAGCCAGGGAGAAAACATGGGGGAATTAAGGAAATACTACGGAATAAGAGATCATAAAAATAAGGGATGAGTTAAGGTTGTAAAAGCCAAGCAAGTAAGCAAGTATGCTCGTTTGCAAAATAACCACCAGGGTCCAGGCCTCACTTCGTCCCTTCCTGCTTGAAAACACCGCAGTGATTTCTGATATCAAGAGGCTATTTGGACTATGGACAGACATACTCAGACATGTCATGACAACTACATTGTTTTCAAAACAGGAACAGAAAAGAACAAAACCGTGTTGCTGAATTCCAGAAGTATTAAGAATTAAAATCTTAACTCCAAGTCAGGTAACTGATTTGCAACTACAGTAAACGTTTAATTACTTTAATCTAGAAAAGAATTATCATTTTAAAAACATGTCAAAACCTTTCAAACTTAAACCATATTTGTTTGCACTTTTAAAACTACAGAGATTTACTTTTTTTTTTTTTTTTTTGGTGGTACTGGGGTTCCTGGAAGCCCTTCTACCTCCGGGCTACACTCCCAGTCCTATTTTTATATTTTTATTTGGAAACAGGGTCTCCTAAGCCAGCGCGCGCGTTTGGCTTCGAACCTGTGCGATCCTCCTGTCTCTGCCTCCCAAGCGCGGGGATTACAAGCGTGTGCCACCACGCCCGGCCAGAGATTTACTTTTTAACCAAATACAGTAAATTTATTTTTTAACCAAACACGGTACTTGTGCTGGAGCAGATTTTATATCAAAGATTGAAAAGATTTTTAGGTAACTGAGTTAGTTTAATATCAAATATAGCTGGGCATGGTGGCGCACGCTTGTAATCCCAGCATTCGGGAGGCTGAGACTGGAGGATCACGGACAGCCTCAGCTACTTAGTGAGGCCCTCTGCAACTTAGTGAGACCTTGTTTCAAAATAAAGAATAAAAAATAGGGCAGGGAAGTATAGCTTAGAGGTCAAATGCCTCTGGGTTCCATCCCCAAACCCACACACACACAAAAATAATAGTATCAAATATAAGCAGGGCGTGGTGGCACACGCTTGTAATCCCAGCATCCGGGAGACTGAGACTGGAGGATCGTCGTTCGCGGACAGCCTCAGCTACTTAGTGAGGACCTCTGCAACTTAGTGAGACCCTGTTTCAAAATAAAGAATAAAAAATAGGGCCAGGTGTAGCTCGGAGGTAGAATGCCCCTGGGTTCCATCTCCAGTACCACACACACACACACACACACACACACACACACACACACACACACACATCAAATATATTATTTGCCTTTTGATTTTCTAATACAGAAATAATTTATATTATGATTAAAAAAGACAGATGCTACCTGGGCAAACATAAATTTATATAGGGCCTAAAACAAACCTTTGGATTTTAATAGAAAAAATACTGAATAATTTAATACAAAAGCATTTTAAACTCAAGTTAAAAATCTAGTAAAGTTTTGAGGGCAATATGATGAAGAATAGAGATACCTTATTTTTACCATGTTTCCTAAAACTGTTCTGAACAATTCTCACCCCTTTGGTATACTTTTCTTCTTTAGTTTTTGCTTTTGAATTAGTTCTTTAAATGAAAATGAAGCACTAGTGAAGGGAGGGTTGCAAGGAAGACATTTGCAGGTTAAAAACTTACATTTCAGTCATCCGATTTGGAAAGCTTCCGTTTCACATGCCGCGGGGGTTCCCAAGTGTCACTATCATCTGTTTCTTCTTCATCTTCTTCCTGGTCATCAATAACTTCATCTTCCTCCTCATTTTCCTCAAATAATTCTATCCCTAACTCAGATCTTCTCTGTCTTTCTGCAAACCATTCTCTGACCTGCTCATAGCCCATATGTGATCTGTTGACAAGTTCATCCAGGTCTTGCTCATTGAGAAATTTGTGTTTCAGGTAATAATCCTTAAGTATTGCAGTTCCAGTTTTAAATTTAATGAGCGAAGGTGCCCTGTCCCAGTTGTTCATTCTTTTTCCCCCTCTGGGCCGCCCACGGGGCCTCCCCCTTCCCCGTCCCTTGGGTCTCCCTCTCCCTCTTTTCCTATGGGAAGAGAGACCATTCATGCTGCTCGAGTTGGAGCTTTGATAGTAGTAGTACCATTTCAAGTTTCCATTCTTCCAGGCATAGCGGGTGTCCCCAAACCAGCTAACTATGTCTGTCCTGGCAAGCCCGCTTTCTTCAGCCAGTTTGTCATACTCTTCTGGTGATGGCCACTGTGTTCGGACAAATGCGCTCTTAAGCATGTGTAGCTGCTCGGGTGTTTTTTTACATACTTTGCCTGCACTCCCGGATTTAGGTGGGACAGATTCATCTCCAGGAGAAGTTTCTCCAGCTTCTTCTTTGGAACTACCTGCATTGCTTTCATCTACTTCTATTTTTTCTTCCTTTAAAGCTTTTGATTTGTTCTTTTCTGTAAACCAAGCATCGATTTCCCTCCTGGTAAGTTTGGTTTGCGCTCGTAACCTATTTAACTCTTCATCTGTAAGTACAGAGTTGTTGAGAAAACTTGCCTGAAGGACACGAAGCTGCTCTGCAGTTTTCTCTTTGAACTTCTGAGGAGTGAAGTCGGGCAAAGTGTTCCAGGACTGCTTAGGCTGCGAAGTGGCTACAGTTGGGGATTCTGTGGTTTCGTCGCTGGAGTCTATAATAATGGTGGCGGAGGGATCACTGTTGAGATGTAAGCACTGATTACTCTTCGAGTTTCTCTGGTTGTACCTGGTGTCACTAAACCACTTTTTAATCTCGCCCTTTGTCAGGCCAGTTATTTTCATGAGTCTGATGATTTCTGAGTCATGAGGAAACTGATTTTTAAGGTAGCTAACTTTTAATTCTGCCAGCTGCTCTTTAGTCTTTTTTGCCCGAATGCCAAATGAATCAGGGTTGACCAGTGCAGTTTCATGTTTGACATTCTGAGAAGATGGAACAGCTGCTGTGGCTGGCTTTGTTTCTGCACTAGGCTGCGCGGCAGGTACCTGGCTTTTCTGTACATTTGTTTGATTTGGAACCCCTGCCACGGTCAAGGCTATAGGTGCTGTCACTGGCAAGGTGTTTGTTCCAGCTACTTGGGTAAGAACCAGACCCGGCTGGCCAACTATTTGGCATGTCTGTAAAATAGATGGTAAACCATTACTCCCCGTGGAAATGTGTGTCGGAATGACAGTGATCGTCTGAGGTACGGTATGTACTGTCCCATTGAACTGTTTTCTTCTTGCCTCCTCTACTTCCTCAGGAGTCCAACTAACGCCATGCTTTAGACGTTGGGCTGAAAACCATATCTTGATCTGCTCCTCTGTATATTTTGCTTGAGCAGAAAGAACTGTAATTTCTGACATTGTCGGGTAAGGGAATTTGTTGTAGGTATTCAGTAAAAGGGGGTTGTTATCCAATGCAGCATTGTAGGTAGGAATGCTATTAACAGGGATTAAGACTTTGGGAATCAAGTTAGAGTTCTGCTGAGCGGATACCGCAGTTATCACCTGTGCTAGTCCAGGAAGAACCGCTGCAGGGGTCACTACTGTGCTGGCAGCACTTGGATGTATTCTGTTCACAATGGAAGTACTTGTACTGGATTCTGAAGCTGAAGAACTTGCATTTTCTACATTTTCTTCGCGAACTGGCTTGCTTTCATTCTCTTTCTCTTCAGAAGCATCCTCGGCGGAGTTATGATGAACTGTAATTCGTTTGTTTTCTACTTTGTTTTTCATCATTTTCATAATAGGAGTTTTACTGATAGAGATTCCTGAAGAAACGTCTATGGATTCTGCTTGCTCTGCATTCTCCTCTTTAACAAAACTACCATCAAAAGTCAGATCATTTATTGTTTGCTCAAAGATTGTCTGGTTATTACGTTTCACCATAGTCAACTTGAAATTCTCTTCTCCTGGGTGATGTTTTAGGTTATGCTCAGAAAGTGCATCATACCTTTTGGTAAGAAAATTGCATTCAACACAAACATAGGATGAATTTAGCACTACATTGGGATGTTCTGAATCCACATGGAAAGTAAACATATTTAGATCTGGAGTTTGAAAAGTACAATATTTACATTCATAGCCACCTTCAACTTTTTTATTTTGCTGATTGTCAGAATCCACAGATTCGTGGACTTCATCATCACTTGAGACACTCTCTGCTCTGCTGTCATCTACGGGCGTAAGGACAGGAGGACCCTCGTCCACATCTGATATCAGCTCAATGTCTGGATCCTGGTCACTGGCAAGGACCATGCAAGGTGTTGTTGATTTTCTCCTGCTTGCCATCCTGACGTTATGGGGGATCTCAGTGGTGACTAGAAAGCATCGAAGCTTAAGACTTCATTGGAAACAATGGCTTTGGGCTCTTCAAGTCCACTTCTGTGCTCAAGTCTCACTAGCAGCTTTTTCATGGTGCAATCAAGTAAAGAGCTTATTGTTGGCAGATAAAATACTGCTGAACTGTTGAAATTTTTGAAGCACAACTCCAATCACCTATATTAAAATAAATTAAAAATGAACAACTATGATCTTTTAAACAAACTATAGTTGTTTCACTTAATAAGTTTCTGAGTAGCTCAATTGTAAAGATCTAGAATAAGATAAGAATCAGGAAAAAAAAAGTCCTCTAAGGATCAAAATAGATGTCTCCAAGCCAACTCATTTATGGTCATGTACTGTACACATAAGGCAGATAAAAGTTTTTTAATTCGAATCTTTTAGTCAGTTAGATGTTGGAGGTAAAGAGGAATGAGCCTGCTTTGGCAACCATACTATTATTAGTGTATAATGACAATTTATTGATAAGGTAAGAAGTGTGTGTGTGTGTGTGTGTGTGTGTGTGTGTGTGTGACTCAAGATTAAACCCAGGAGCATTCTGAGTTACACTCCCTGCTCTTTTTATTTTTTGTTTTGAAACAGGGTCTTACTAGGTTACTGAGAGTCTTGCTGAGTTGCTGGTGCTAGTTTTGAATCTGCTTTCCTCTGATCTCAGCATCTCAAGTACTGGGATTACAGGCATGTGCTATCACAGCTGGCTTATAAGGTAGGAAGTTTAAAACTATAAAAATGGAGCTAGGGCGTAGCTTAACAGTAGAGCATTTGCCTAGCCCGCTAAAGCCCTGGGTTCTATTCCAGTACTATAAATACATGTGTTAGCACTCACACACAGACACACATAAGATAAAAAGTAGTCACAGAAGCCAAGCATGGTGGTGCACGCTCGTAATCCTAGCACTTGGGAAGCTGAGACAGGTGAATCACAGGTTCAAGGACAGCCTCAGCAAGTAGTGAGACTCTAATCAACCTAGCAAGATCCTGTTTCCAAATAAGAAATAAAATTGGTCTGAGGGTACAATTCAGAGGTAGAATGTCCCTGGGTTCAATTCTCAGTACTACCAAGAAAAAAAAAGTAGTCACAGGCTAGAAATGGTGGTGCATGCCTATAATCCAAGACTTGGGAAGCAGAGACAGGAGGATCTCAAGTTCAAAGCCAGCCTCAGTAATTTAGTAGGACCCTGTTTGAAATAAAAAAAAATAAAAAGGGCTAGGGAGTTCAATCCCTAGTACCACCACCAAAAAAAAAAAAAAATCAATCTATCAGCTATGCCTTTTTTCTCCTGTCTCAACCCAAAAGCAAGCTCAAGAACAGCAAAATGAATGATCAAAATTTCAGAAATGTTATTCTTAATCATTCTTTATAATGCTATCGGAATTTAGAAAATATATCTAATCTAATCTAATCACATTAGATATATCAGATGTCTGATTAGATCTAGCTGATATCTAATTAGGCATATTAGATATATGTCCCTAAATTCAATCCCGAGAACCAAAAAAGAAATGTTTATTAAATTAAGCTAGCATAAATAGAAAAATATTCCTATAAAACTCAATAAAGATCTAGTGTGGTGGTACAGGCCTGTAATCCTAGTATTTGGGATACTGAGACTGTAGGATTGTAGGTTTGAGGCCAGTCTCAGCAATTTATGAGGCTCTCAGCAACTTTGAGAATACCTGGTGCAAGTAAAAAAATAAAATAGGGCTGGGAGTGTAGAACACCCCTGGGTTCAATCCCCAATACCACACACACAAAAAAAATGTTGTCATCAAAATATTTAAATAAGCTAGGTGTAGTAGCACATGCCCGCAATCCTAGTACTTGAGAGGCTGAGACAGTAGGATTGCGGGTTGTAGGACAGTCTTGGCAAGTAATGCTACTCTCAGCAATCTAGCAAGATCCTCTTTCAAAGCAAAACATTAAATTGGCTTAGGGGTGTAGCTTGGAGGTGGAGTGCCCCTGGGTTCAATCCCAAGTACCACAAAAAAAATTTTTTTTGGTGGTACTGGGGTTCCTGGAAGCCCTTCTACCTCTGGGCTACACTCACAGACCTATTTTTACATTTTTATTTGGAAACAGGGTCTAAGCCAGCGCACGCGGCTGGCTTCGAACCTGCGCGATCCTCCTGTCTCTGCCTCCCAAGCGCGGGGATTACAAGCGTGCACCACCATGCCTGGCCAGAAATGTAAAACTCTTTAACTTAATGTTATAAAAGAAGCTAATGTCATCTCTAAATAAAATAGGGGTCATAACTATTTCTCCAAGTATCAACACAGGTGTTTGATGAAGATGATGATGATTTGTCATCAGAAACGGAATTCCCAGGACATGAGGGTGTAGCTTAGTGGTAGAGGAGAGGCCCCAGGTTCGATCCCCAATACCACACAAAAAGTGTGGGGAGAGAAAATCCCCAAAATATCTCTAGATAAGTAGAAGAGTAATAAATGAGCAGCATTCACAGCAGTAAAGAAGAAGAGCTAAAAGGCAGGAGCATAAACTACTGTGTGACTAGTATTCTCCTGGAACCAGAGAGACACTATATTTATCTGAGGTATACTAATAGCTAAATCTCAAGAGATAGAGGGTTTTTTCCTCAAACTACCTGAAACTTTTTTTTTTTTGGGTGGTACTGGGGTTCCTGGAAACCCTTCTACTTCCAGGCTACACTCCCAGACCTATTTTATATTTTTTATTTGGAAACAAGGGTGTCTTAAGCCAGAGCGCTGGCTTCGAACCTGCACGATCCTCCTGTCTCTGCCTCCCAAGCGCGGGGATTACAAGCGTGTGCCACCACACCTGGCCACTTGAAACTTTAAAAAAATTTTTTTTTTAGCTGGGCGTGGTGGCACATGCTTGTAATCCCAGCATTCAGGAGGCTGAGACGGGAGGATCCTGGTTCTCGGCCAGCCTCAGCTACTTAGTGAGGCCCTCCACAATTTAGTGAGACCCCATTTCAAAATAAAGAATAAAAAATAGGACAGCAGGTGCAGCTCAGAGATAGAATGCCCCTGGGTTCTATCCCCAGACCCGAAAAAAAAAATGTTTTAAACAGGGGTGCCCTTCAAACAAAATACTATGAGAAGTCCCATTGTAAAACAGAAAAAGGAGCGGCTATGTGGTCAGAGGAGTTCAAGAATAAACCACTCCCTGGCCCAGTCCCATGGACCCCACTATCCACACTTCCATCTCTGAGGGGTTCCAGGATGTGCTGGAAAGACTTTGCCTTAAAAATGTAAACACTTCCAAGTTCAGTCAAAATCCTCTCACCTTGCCACTGCTAAAACTTCCAGTGAAATCTGAAAACTAATCTAGAGTGAACTGAGTGTGTCCTTTCAGTTTTCTTCACTGGAGAAGGCAGGCCAGGGCACCCCGGGGAGCAGCCAAACAGCCTGCGGTAAGAAAAGACGCCAGAGAGAAGCTGAGCTCTCAGGCTTAAACATCTTTTTTATTAATATACCTTAAATAGGAGTATGCTACCAAATTATTACTTTTATTTCTCTTTCTACTAGCTCACTAATTCAGAATGGTCAGTTGTAAGAATTTAGGCTGAGTGGCCAGGCGTGGTGGTGCGCGCTTGTAATCCCAGCATTCGGGAGGCTGAGACTGGAGGATTACGGTTCGCGGACAGCCTCAGCTACTTAGTGAGGCCCTCCGCAACTTAGTGGGACCCTGTTTGAAAATAAATAAGAAAAAAATAGGGCAGAGGGTGTAGCTCGGAGGTCGAATGTCCCTGGGTTCCATCTCCAGACCCGCAAAAAAAAGAAAGAAAAAAAAGAAAAGAAAAGAAAAGAAAACAAAGAAGGAAGGAAGGAAGGAAGGAAGGCAGGCAGGCAGGCAGGCAGGCAGGCAGGCAGGCAGACTAAAAAACAGGGC